>NW_026856169.1:0-14248 GCF_026571515.1 Ruditapes philippinarum
TTTAATAGGTGGGGACAAAAGAACACTGCTGGCAAGAAACGACCAGAATCACAGTTTATCTTTTTTTGGTCGGCCATTCAAAAGGATCAATCCGAACATTAACGCTTTTTATTTTCATTAAAAAATTCTTCAAATAGCAAAGAAATGACAAAAGTTTCAAAAATGCCAATTTTGTCAATCCATGTCGTTTTCGACATCCAATCTTATTCCCATGTAAACAAACAATATTTCTGGTTGATTCCGACGAAATAAACAACAACATAAAAAATTTCCTCATAATTTCATATAAAAACTCTTTTTCTATCGATTGCGAAGTATAAACAGAAACGAGAGTCCTTTCTATGGGTACCTAAGTATTTTTAAAAAATATTGGTCCGTGAAAGTGGAAGGTAAGTAAGGTTTTTTGCCAAATTTTTGATTTTAAAGTGCCAGGTGAAATGAAGGCAAAGAAAATAGTATTTATACGATTGATCAATAGTTATTCCGATTAAATTATCTTTAACCAATCAAATCCTTGGTATAATATTCAGAGCGGAACAGTGAATACATGTGCTATACATGGCAATGAAAATAACTGTCACAAGCGAAATCCCTTTATCTTTTAAAAAAGAAATTTATGTTTATGTATGTAGAAGGGCTTTCAATCAGTTAAGAACTTCGCAGATGATAGGAAAGAGTTTTGTTTTTATGGAACGTATGTGGAAATTCTTAGCAGTTTTTTTTTTTTATTTTCATAATAATCGACCAGAAATCTTGTTGGTATACATGAAAATTGTATGGAAGGGGTCGAAAATGACATGAAAATTAAAACTAAATGACATTTTGTGAAAGTTTTCCCCAAATTTCATTACTATTTGAGGGATTTTAATTGAAACAATGGGGGGCCATTGGGCCCCAATCGTGCCAAACCATGGGGGACAGACAGTGGGGAATCACCAAAAAAGCTCACCAATGAGCACGTTGTGCTCAGGGTGAGGCTATTAAAAAACTTAAGCGTTGGATGAATGCTTTCAAATGGCAAACAACAAAAAGATAAAAATCGTTCTTTGGTCATTTTCTTTCATTTCTTTGTTTGTTCCGCAATAATGTTTTTGGATCCTGCTGGGGGGCCTTAAATTTTTAATGTACATATATAGCCAATTAGTAAAATATTTGATTATGTGACTGAGCGCCTGTTGGTCAAATACTTCTGATCTACCCAAGTTTGAAAATTGCAAATTTTCACTAAGAGAAGGTCAATAACTGTAACAAATACTTAATTTAAATCCACTTGATGGACTGACAAGGGTATACAAAAAATTAAATGGCCAACTCCCCCCCAAAGTTGGGGTACAAAAATCGAATTGGAGTGTCTAAAATCAAATCGAACTTTTGGTTTATCGTTTGCAGCCCTTACTTGGAGTCACAAAAGTACATCTGTGTTTGTACCGATGGAACAGATGGGAGGACGGATGGATGGTTAACCTTAAGTCCCCTCCAGTTAAACTGGCTTGCAGACAGCAACAAAACGCCAACATGACTAACAATACCTCAATTTTATTTTTTCAAAATAAAAAGTGGAGCTAAAAAACACACATACTTCAGAATAAAATTTTTCTTCAAATGAAATAAGAAATTATTTAAACATTACCAGAGCATTTCCATCATATGATACTGATACAAGGGCACCATCAACATGAGGACTCCAGGCCAGGCCAGTAACCCTGCTTGAATGACCATCTAATCTTCTCCAACATTCAGTAATCTGTAAAGGTTCCCTTTTCTCTGCATGCTCTAAAATTATAATTTATAACAACTAGAACTCTGTCAGATGTGTCGCCATGTCAACAGTATATCTGTCAGGCATTTTCTTCTTAAATATAGGTCATTTATAAGCACTGCTCTTGCAATGTACATGTAACATTACTTTAAATTGGGGCATTTGTAACTGATTGTAACAATGTGACGTCAGGATAATCAAGAGCCGCTTTAAAAAGGGTGATGCTCCCCGAATAAGTTTTGAACAACAGAAAAGTACACCTCTTGTAGTTTCATAGTTTATGTCCTTGACAAAGTTCAAAGTGCAATGATTCTGAAAAATTAGGGCAAGGCTGCTGAGAGTTACTATTCTTTGCACTGCACTTCTACTCAATGAGATCTATCTATGGACTTAGTTTTTTGTTGATATCGTTTGGTAGTTTCACAGTAATGTCAGGACAAAGTTCACAGTGTAAAATTGAACAAGAGCCACCGCCTGGCAGGGGCAATGCTTGACTTTTTTTTTTTTCTAAAAGCAAAAAAGAAATGTTTGAAAACGTTTTCTTTTTATAATTTAATCGGTCTGTCTATATACACACATTTATATATATATATATATATTTAAATACATTGAGTATTATATATTAATTTACTCATAATATAATAATACACGCATATTCTTTGGAGTTATTGCCTTTTAGCTCACTTTTTTTTTTGAAAATATATATTCACACATACCATCACCTACGGGGCCCATATATAAGACCAACTTAAGTGGCATTATTTCATGCAGTCAGTTTTTTATATATGCCACTATGTAGGCATATAATGAACATTTCCAAACAACAGAACTAAGGGGTACTAATGAGTTATATATATCAACTATATATTTAATTTTACAATAGGTGAAAACATATTGACAAGAAACATAAAACCCCATTAAAAATATATACATTTGTGGTGCAAATATCATTAACTATTAAAAACCGGCTTACGGCACTATTTTAGAAGGGTAGCCTACACCCCCATACGTCATTTTAAACATGCCCCGTAAATGGAGGAATGTAACTGTATATATATATATATATATTGTTTTTTTTTTTTTTCCAAAAAAAAAAAAAAGTTGAGCTAAAAAAGGGCAATATCTCTAAAATTAGACAAGGCAGATTTACATTTCTTTTGCACTGCACTGATCTATCTACCTACAAATTTAATGTTAATATCTCATATAGTTATGTCCCAGACATTAAAGTTCAAAGTGAAACAAAAGCTGTCACTTAAAAGTGACTTATGCCCCTGAAAGGCAGCTTTGACATAAAATCCCTGATACATGCCAAAATACCGGTATATACGCCAGAATCATTCCTAAATTTTCATTAATTCCATTTCAAGTGTAGGAGAAAGACTCTAAACAAATTTTACTAAAACAAGATGTTACTTCAGTGTAACTTCTGAAAACCGAACACCTGTGGGACTAGCCAAAAAGTTCAGGACTTGGAAGTTTCCGGAATTCATAAGTTCAGAATTATCTGAACAAGTAGAAACATTAGGTTAACATTGAACATCAATTGTTTAAGACGAATGTAGGACAAAACCCCACCAGTTAAAACCGTTTCAGACATGATGAAAAATATAGGAAGCTTACTAAATTCATAAAATGGCAAAATAACAGGACTTTTTAAAAGTTATAAATACATTGTATTTTAAATTTCATGATCACCTATAACTCAATTTGTTGATACAAAAGCATTATTTCATGTTCTACCAGCTATTTATAAATTGTGTTTTTCATCACACTATACTTACCATTTTTTTTATTTTTCACACTTAAATAAGTGTTTTACATGCTTGACAGGTTGTGATTGTAATAGGTGTCAAGATGGTTTGCTGCTAATTGGAAGCTACATGTACTGACATTTTGAAGGTTTTACAATCTCAATTATAATATTCCTTCACACCTTTTTCAATTTCAGGATTTTGGAAGTAAATTTGAATTGATATAACCAAAATTTTACCTGAAAATCGTTCAGAATTCAGAATGTCCAGAATTCAAAGGTATTCAATACATAAACAAGAGCTGTCGGTAGGACAGCAACGCTCGACTATTCTTAGTGCTTGATAGTAAAAAAATATACTTGATACAGTTACCTCCTCCTGTTTACAGGTTGGGGTCATGATGGTGAACAAGTGTGCAAAGTTTCAAAGCCATATGTCAATGGACTTTGAAAATATTTGAACTATTACAAAAACTTTAACGTAAATTCTAAGTCGAAAAAGGGGCATAATTCTGTCAAAATGCTTGATAGAGTTACCTCCTCCTGTCTACAGGTTGGGGTCATGATGGTGAACAAGTGTGCAAAGTTTCAAAGCCATAAGTCAATGGACTTTGAAAATATTTGAACTATTACAAAAACTTTAACATAAATTCTAAGTCGAAAAAGGGGCATAATTCTGTCAAAATGCTTGATAGAGTTACCTTCTCCTGTCTACAGGTTGGGGTCATGATGGTGAACAAGTGTGCAAAGTTTCAAAGCCATATGTCAATGGACTTTCAAAATATTTGAACTATTACAAAAACTTTAACATAAGTGGTTACGCCGACGCTCGGGTGACTACAATAGCTCTACTTATTCTTATCGAATAGTCGAGCTAAAAACCAGGAGAAATTTCAGGACCCTGAAAAATGTTCGAATTTCAAAATTTCCAGATTTTAGAAGTTCAGGAATTCTGCAGTTATTTTATAATAATATATAATAAATTTCTGTATTTTATAATAGTTCTGGTGGCCATTCTGTGCAGTTGAGCGGAATATGCCGGTGATATGCACAACTAATTAGATGGTACTGATCACTTCTGTGAAGTTTTATTGAAATCCGACCAGCATTTAACCTCTGAAAGTAGGACAAGAATTTTCTAAATATAGTTCTGGCGGCCATTATGTGCAGTGGAGTGGAACTTGATGGCAAATTATGCACAACTAGAGATGATACTGATCAATCCTGTGAAGTTTCACTCAAATCCCCTCCAGCGGTTTTGCAAACTAAGTGCTGACAAGATATTTCTATTTATAAGGGATAACAAGGGATAATACTTATCGATCCTGTGAAGTTTCACTGAAATCAACCAAGCGCTTTTGGAGATGCAGTGACAAAATTTTCTATTTAACAGCTCTGATGACCATTTTGTGCAGCAAAGCAGATCTTGTGGGCGATATGCATAACTAAGGATGATACTGATCAATTGTGTGAAAGTTTCACTGAAATTCCACCAGCTTTTTTGGAGATGAAGTGTGGACTAGATTTTTCTATTAATAGCTCTAGCCACCATTTTGTGCAGCGGAGCTTAACATGCTGGCGATATGCACAACTAGGGATGGTACTGATCACTTCTGTGAAGTTTCACTGAAATCCCAACGGCGGTTTTGGAGATGAAGAACGGTCAAGATTTTTCTATTAATAGCTCTGTGTAGCAGAGCAGAATGAGTCGGCGATATGCACAACTAGGATGGTACTGATCACTTCTGTGAAGTTTTGCTAAAATCCCAACAGAGGTTTTGGCGATGAAGTGCAGACAATATTTTTCTTTTTAAAGCTCTGGCGGCCCTTCAGTGCAGCAGAGTGGAACTTGCCAGCCATATGCACAACTAGGGATGGTACTGATTATTCCTGTGAAGTTTCACTGAAATCCCCCATGCAGTTTTGCAGATGAAGGGTGGACAAAAAAATTTTATTTTTAGCTCTGGCGTCCATTTTGTACAGCAGAGCGGAATGTGTCCGTGATATGCACAACTAGGATGGTACT
The DNA here is from genome assembly GCF_026571515.1 of Ruditapes philippinarum. Lineage (NCBI taxonomy): Eukaryota > Metazoa > Mollusca > Bivalvia > Venerida > Veneridae > Ruditapes > Ruditapes philippinarum. The sequence goes on from NW_026856169.1 coordinate 5,539, forward strand.
GATCACTTCGGTGAAGTTTTGCTGAAATCCCCCCAGAGGTTTTGTAGATGAAGTGCGGACAAGATTTTTCTATTTAAAGCTCTGGCGGCCCTTTAGTTCAATGGAGTGGAACTTGCCAGCCATATGCACAACAAGGGATGGTACTGATTATTCCTGTGAAGTTTCACTGAAATCCCCCATGAGGTTTTGCAGATGAAGCTTGGACAAAAAATTTCTATTTTTAGCTCTGGCGTCTATTTTGTGAAGCAGTGCGTTCACATGCTGGGCATATGCACAACTAGGGATGGTACTGATCACTCCTGTAAAGTTTCACTGAAATCACCCTAGCAGTTTTGGAGATGAAGTGCTGACAAGATTTTTCTGTTTATAGCTATGGTGGCCATTTTGTGCAGCGCAGCGGAACATGCAGGCGACAACTTAGGAATGGTACTGATCACTCCTATAAATGTTCACTGAATTTCCCCCAGTAGTTTTGGGGATGAAGATTATCGGATGGATAGACGGAAGGACAGGAGTGCCATTACTAAATGCTGCCCTTCAGGGGCATAAAAATGAACAAGGACAATAACTTATTACTGCGGCTTAATTTTCTGCAAGCGATCCATAAGTCCCCTTGCGGTTAGAACCCCAGCAACATTCTGAAGGGCCATTGGCCATTCACTTATGTTTCAATTTTTTTCTTTTTTAAGAAAATTTGTTGGAAAAGTTCTTTTAAAGTGAACACAGGAAAGAGTTTTTATGAACAGACAGACTGAAGGACACTCTAAGTTAATTTTTTAAACATCCCTGTTACAAAATATGACATTTTTAAAAGCAAAATTCTTAAAGAGGAGGTAACTCTTGAAATAAAGATCCAAGATGTCATACATGATGTGAGTATAACAAATAACAATTAGTAATAAAGCTGTTCATAATGAATGTTTATTTTGAATTTGAAGTAAATGAAAGTTAAAAGAATGAATAACAAGAGCCCGGTTTGAGCCGGGTGATGCTCCCTGAATAGGTTTTGGACACAGGAAAGTACACCTCTTGTAGTTTCAGAGTTATGTCCCTGGAAAAAGTTCAAAGTGCAATAATTCCAAAATTCAGCAAGGCAGAGTTACTGTTCTTTGCACTGCACTTCTAATCAATGTGAGCTATCAACCTACAAAGTTTCTTGATGATATCTCTTATGATTTCCGAGTTATGTCCCGGACAACTTCAAAAAGTAAAAATAAACAAAGGGCAATAACTCCAGAATAAGGCAAGGCAGAGTTATGATTCTTGTGCACTGCACATCTACCCATTGAGATATATCTACCTACAAAGTTTCATGTTGATACCTCTTATAGTTTTACAGCTATGTCCTGGACAAGATTTTTCTAAAAGGGGAGATAATTCAAAAAGAGGCTTAACAGAGTTATGGTTCTTCTGCACTGCACCTCTACTCAATGAGATCTATCTACCTACAATGTTTCATCTTGATATCTCTTATAGTTTTAGAGTTATGTTCCGGACAACTTCAAAGTGTTAAAATTACCAAGGGCAATAACTCCAAAATTAGGACAAAAAGAGTTATTGTTCTTATGCACTGCACATCTACCCATTGAGATCTATTCACCTACAAAGTTTCATGTTGATATCTCTTATAGTTTTAGAGTTATGCCCCGGACAAGATTTTTCTATAAGGGGAGATAATTCAAAAACCAGGCAAAATAGAGTTATGGTTCTTTGACACTGCACTCCCCCTCAATGCCCTCTACCACTGTATGAAGTTTCAACAAATTATCTCCTAGGGTTTTCAAGTTATGCTCTGGACAAGACAACGGACGGACAGACGGACGGACAGACAGACAAGGCGCCGACTATATGCTCCCCCGAAATTTTTCAGGGAGCATAAAAAAATTCAAAGTTTAGGAAGGAGATAATTCTGGAAATAAGGATGCTAGATTTATAAACCTTGTCATATTATTATGATGTGGGAGTCTGAAGTAAATCCTATAAGTAATGAAGAAGTTGGAGTAAAATATACCAATTTCTCGAAAAAAATCCAAGTTCAAGGGGGACATAATTCTGGAAATAGTCTTGCTAGAGTATTGAACCTTCTCACAAATGATTTAAGTGATAATAAGAAACATATATATGAAGTTTGAAGAAGATACATTAAGAAATAAAGAATTTATTTAAAAAAAAAAACAACAACATTTTTTTATGTTAGTTCAAGGGAGGCACTTCTGATATTTTTTGTGATAGAGTTAAAACCTTCTCACATATGATGTGGTTGATGACCAGAAACTTATGTTTGAAGTTTGAAATAAATACCTTAAGAAATAAAGAACTTATAGTGAAAAGGCCTAAAAATTAGAATCAGAAATCTTGACGAGGTTGCTGACTGTTGTTAAGTATGGCAGCTCTCAATATACTTCCTATAGTCAAGATTAAAATGATGTGTATAATTTCCATACTACCATCTATCCATATTTTAAGTTTTATAAAAAATTTCAGCTTTTTTTTACTAATCATAAATATTGTTATATTTGCCATGTTTTAAGCCTATTTGTTGCCATGGCAACAATTTCTTTTTCAAAATAGGTGAAAAGAAAAATACATGCATAATTTCCATATTGCCATTTACCCATATTTCAAGTTTCATAGAAATATTTTCAGTACTTTTTGCTTTATCACTAGATCCAGTTAATGTGATATAAAATTTGCCATTTTAGTCTATTTGTTGTCATAGCAACCAGAATTTTCAAAATAGGAAGAAAAGATAAAGATGTGCATAATTTCCAGACTGCCTTCTACCCGTATTTGAAGTTTCATAAAAAATTTTCCTGTACTTTTTGCCTTATCACTGAATCCAGTTTATATGTAAAATTTCCCATACTTTCAGTCTATTTGTTGCCATAGCAACCAGAATTTTTAACATAGGAAGAAAAAAAAAAAAATATTTTCAGTACTTTTTGCGTAATCGTGGGATCCAGTTTTGTGGACGCACGGACTGACGGATGGACAGATGGACATCCGACCTAATAGGGATAAAGGGCCATTTCTATTGTTATTTTTTTTTGTTTAATAGAGGGCCATGGCCCCTTATTCTATTGTTACATAATGAATTCTATTGTTCTCTTTTGTTCTGTTTACAGTAAGATGGCCCCCTATCCCTATTTGGAAGTGCAGAGAGACAGACATTCTAACAGGAGAGTAATAATGTGGCTACTCTATTGTTCTCTCTATTGTTCTTTTAGCCACACAAAAGAAAATAGCCACATAAAAGCATTACGGAATGAATGACATCAAAGAGAAAGAACAGTTACCTATTGTCCCTCTAACCACATAATTACTGTCCTGTGTGTGTGGACGGACAGACAGACGGACGTTTTAACAGTAGAGTAATAATGTGGCTACTCTATTGTTCTCTCTATTGTTCTTTTTAGCCACACCAAAGAAAATAGCCACATAAAAGCATTACAGAATGAATGACATCAAAGAGGAAGAACAGTTACCTTATGATTGTCCCTCTAGCCACATAATTACTGTCCTGTGAGTGCTGACTGACTGACGGACAGACGGATGGAGGGTAAACCTAAAGTCCCCTCCTGTAAAACGGTAGGGGACGAATTAGGGGTTTTTAATCTATCAATAAAAACAAACAACATTTCAAAAGTTGTAAATGTTACATTTCTCCTGTTAAAAAGGCACACAACTGATAATGGGTTTTCTAATAACCATCATGTATCGGTATATACACGTAAATAAACAAAGAAACATGCAAACAAAAGGGCCATGATGGCCCTAGATCACTCCCCTGTTCCATCGAACTCACTGGAGCAATGTCTTAGACAAGCATCCTGACCAAGTTTAATGACCATTGGGTCAAAAAATTGACCTCTAGAATGTTAACAAGGTTTTTCCATCTTTGGGCAGTGTTACCTAGTTTTTGACACCATGTGAACCATATTCCAACTTGACCTAGCAATCATCAAAACAAACTTTCAGACCAATTTCCAGGATATTTTGATAACAATAGTAGTCACTAGAGAATTCACAATTTTTTTCTATTTTTAGCTCCTGTGACCTAGTTTTACATCAGAGATGACCCATGTTCAAACTTCACCAAGTAATTAACTAGACAAGCATCCTGACCAAGTTTGATGACAATTGAGTCAATACCATTAGGTTATTAACAAGGTTTTTTCAATATTTGGGCAGTGTCACCTAGTTTATGACCCCAGGTGACTCATATTGGAACATGACCCAGAAATCATGAAAACAGACTTTCAGATCAAGTTCCAGGATATTTGGAGCAAAACGACAGCCACAAGAGTGTTAAAAAGCTTTTTCTATTTTTAGACGCGAGATGACCCAAATTCAAACTTGACCTAGAAATCATCAAAACAAGCTTCCTCACAAATTTCCAAAATATTTTGATCAAAACTGCAGCAAAGTGTTAACAAGATTTTTTATTTTTTGCTCCTGTGACCTAGTTTTTTGACTGGAGATGACCCATAAATGATTTGACCTAAAAATCATCAAAACAACATTCCTGACCAATTTCCAGGATATTTGGATCAAAACTGCAGCCACTAGAGTGTTAACAACATTTTTCTATTCTTAGCTCCAGTGACCCAGTTTTGGACCGGAGATGACTCATATATAATACAACTTGACCTAGAAATCATCAAAACAATTTCTGACCAATTTCACGGATATTTGGATCAAAACAGCAGCCATTATTAGTTTGTTAACAAGATATTTCTTTTTTTAGCTTATGTGACCTAGTTTTTGACTGGAGATGACTCATATTCAAATTCGACCTAGAAATATTCAAAACAACATTCCAGACCAATTTCCAGGCTATTTTGATCAAAACTGCAGCCACTAGAGTGTTAACAAGCTTTTTCTTTTCTTTGGTCCTGTGACCTAGTTTTGGACCAGAGATGACCCATATTACAATTTAACACAGAAATCATCAAAACAACCTTCCTTACCAACTTCCAGGATATTTGGAGCAAAACTGTAGCTCCCAAGATGACCCATATTCATACTTGACCTTGAAATCTGTTTCAATTGTTTCTGACAAGAGACGACCCATAAACCTTCCTGACAAGTTTCTACAAGAACCGATTGATAACAAGAGCGATCAGTAATCACATGTGTCGCCTCATGATGGCCAAATTCATGTTGGGACAACTTTTGTGACAGACAGACGGACAGTGCACAACTAGACTTGGTACTGATCATTCCTGTAAAGTTTGGATAAAATTGCACCAGTAGACTAGTTTTAATGAGGAGTAGTCCGGACAAGCTTTTGCGTATCTGGCAACACAAAGAAAAAAAACACCTTTTTTATCAAAGGCCATAAACTCGGCCAAAAATCATTCAACCGGAAAAACCCATGCAATATGCGCAAGGACTTGAGCTACAGAATCAAATCCTTGTAAAGTTTCATTGAAAATTGCATTAGGGTATAAAGAGAAGTAGTCCGGACAAACTTTAAAATTAAAAATTATTAAAGGGCCATAACTCTGACAAAAATCATTTGAACCGGAAAATGCTGACAATATGCACAACTAGACTTGGTACTGATCATTCCTGTAAAGTTGGATGAAATTGCAACCAGTAGTTTATGAGGAGTAGTCCGGACAAGCTTTTGTGTATCTGGCAACACACAGAAAAAAACACCTTTTTTTTCAAAGGGCCAACTCGGCCAAAAAATCTTCAACCCGGAAAACCGTGCAATATGCGCAAGGACTTGAGCTACAGATCAATCCTGTAAAAGTTTCATTGAAATTGCATTAGTGGTATAAGAGAAGTAGTCCGGGACAAACTTTAAAATTAAAAATTATTAAAGGGCCATAACTCTGACAAAAATCATTGAACCGGAAAATGCTGACAATAATGCACAACTAGACTTGGTACTGATCATTCCTGTAAAGTTTGGATGAAATTGCACCATAGTTTATGAGGAGTAGTCCGGACAAGCTTTTTGTGTATCTGGCAACACCACAGAAAAAAACACCTTTTTTTCAAGGGCCATAACTCGGTCCAAAAATCATTCAACCGGAAAACCCGTGCAATAATGCGCAAGGATCTTGAGCTACAGATCAATCCTGTAAAGTTTCATTGAAATTGCATTAGTGGTATAAGAGAAGTAGTCCGGGACAAACTTTAAAATTAAAAATTATTAAAGGGCATAACTCTAAAAAAATCATTGAACCCGGAATATGCTGACAAAATGCACAACTAGACTTGGTACTGACATTCTGTAAAGTTTGGATGAAATTGCACCAGTAGTTTATGAGCAGTAAAGTCCGGACAAGTTTTTGTGCACGGACGGACGGAGAGACAGACAGACAGACGGACAGACAGACAGACGACAGAGAAGTGATCCCTATATGTCGCCACTACTCCGTAGAGGCGACACAAAAATCCAAAGAGTTACCAACACCCATTGTGCTCTTTTTAAAGGATGTGCGCAAAAACGAAAGTACAAATTAATGATACCCGATGGTGTCAGATTTCTTAATTTGTCCCATCCCGGTTACTACGGAGACTCAGTTTTAATGAGGAACCATGAGTTCCGACAATCTTGTTGTATCGGGAGTGGACTGTAATTCAAAATCAAACTTATGTAGAGTTACTATTCTTTGTCACTGCATTTCCTGGAAAAGGTCTCTACAAATCATGTGAAGCATTATTAAATTAAAGGATTCTTTCTGTCAACTGAGGGTGCTTTGACAGACAGACAGGTGGACAGACAAGGCAGTGACAGGAAGCATAAAAATCCTTAATTCTTCACTTCTTTTAACTATCTATCACAGGTTTAAACAATTAAATGAATATGAATAAGAAACATTTCAAAAAGGAATATAAACATACCAAACAAATTTGATAGATCAACTATATAGATGTATGATTCATTAGAGCCAAGAGCAAGGTGATGTTTGTACGGTGATCCATTAGGTGAAGCCATGGTAACATAAGGATGCCAGGTGACACAGTTCACAAGTTTATGATGGACCTGTATTATTGCCATGAGTACGAAATCTACAGCACTGTACACTTCAACTGTCCTGCAAAACAAAGAAACTTTAGTTATTATTTTATTATTAACTAGAAGGGGTTTTTGTCGCAAAAACTTATGTCTCCCAAAATTAGGTATGGTACTGATCACTCCTGTGAATTTTGGTCAAAATCCTTCTGGGAAGCTGAACAACCTTTTTCTATTTATAGTTCTGACGGCCCATTTTGTGCAGCGAAGCAGAAAATGCCGGCAATATGCACAATCAGGGATCGTACTGATCACCCCTGTGAAGTCTCATTGAAATCCCAATGGCAGTTTAATCTGTGAAGGTAAGACAAGTTTTTCTATTTCAAGATCTGGCAGCCATCTTGTGCAGCATGCAGAATTTGCTGGCGATATGCACAACAAGTGATGGTAATGATCACTCCTGTGAAGTTTCATCAAAATCCCACCAGGAGTTTGACCTGTGAAAGCCGGACAAGATTCTTCTATTTATAGCTCTGGCAGTCATTTTGTGCAGCAAAGCATAATGTGCCAGCCATATGCACATTTTAAGGGATGGTACTGATCACTTCTGTGAAGTATCATAGAAATCCCTCTGGGTGTTTGAGTGTGTAAAAGCCATGAAGTTTTACTGAAATCCAACCAGCAGTTTGATCTGTGAAAGCAGCACAATATTTTTTTTTTTAATTTTTAGCACTAGCGGCCATTTTGTGCAGCAGAGCAAACATGCCAGCGATATGCACAACCAGGCCTGAGGGATTGTACTGATTACTTCTGTGAAGTTTCACTGAAATCCAACCAGCAATTTGACCTGTGTTCAAGGCGGACAAGATTTTTATGTTTATAGCTCATGTGGCCATTTAGTGCAGCAAGCAGTATGTGCTTGGAATATGCACAACTAGGGATGGAACTGATCACTTCTGTGATGTTTCATAGAAATCCTACCAGGAGTTTGACCTGTGAAAGCTGGACAATATTTTAATATTTATAGCTCTAGCCACCATTTTGTGTAGCTGAGCGAAACATGCCGCTGATATGCACAACTAGGGATGATACTGGTCACTTCTGTGAAGTTTCATTGAAATCCCACCAGCATTTTGACCTGTCAAAGTTTGACAAGATTTTTCTACTTTTTGTCCTGGCAGCCATTTTGTGGCACAGAATGTGCGAGTTATATGCACAACAATGGATGGTACTGATCATGTTTCATGTGAAATATCTAAGATCTATCTCTTTTGGATTTTCACAAGAATATTTTTAAAGTTTTTACTATATGCATTTATATGCATATAGTAAAAACTTTAAAAATATTCTTGTGAAAATCGATGACCCCTGGGGCAGGGCCAATTTTGACACTAGGGCATTTATAAGGACAAACATGGTAGACACTCACTAGAAGATGATTCATGCTTAATATCTAAGCTCTACCTCTTTTTGATTTTCACAAGAGGATTTATAAAAAAAAATGAAAATCACACCTTTTTGGTTGAACACAAAAGACAACAAAAGTTGCAGTTCAACATTTTTTTAAATAAGTGACAGCCAGTGAACATGTTTTTAACACCTCGTGATCATTATAAAGGCAATTAAGGTTAATTGATTCAAAATTAGAGGTGTTGTAACCGATTTGTTTGTTATGATAATATAGTTACTTTGTCATCTTTAATAATGCCGAAAAAGAATATAGCTCGTGAAACAAGA
>NW_026856170.1:0-58950 GCF_026571515.1 Ruditapes philippinarum
TAACTTTTATCAAAAGCTAGGAGTAGTTAATTTGCTACTGCACTAAGGTGAAAATTAATTGTTTGATTGATTAAATCACATGTTGCATGGTGATTTCCAAGAGTTACTCGAGGAGCAAAGCTTCAGATGCTCTTTTATGCATTACTTCAGAAACATGCGTGCACTGTCGTAGACTAACCAACCTTCTGTTTGCTAGATGGATAATTTCCTCTAATGAAAGAATCTAAAGTTGTCATTAGGATAATAGAATTTCTCAGCAAGTAATTCAAAGTTTGAAACCACTTGGCCACAAATGTCCCCCTCAAACAAAATATATTAATTTAATACCTAAACACAGTACTGAATTTAAGCTGGACTGAAAATATTTACAGTGTTCATTACAACCTTGTTCAGATCCATGTATTTGCAAAATTGTCATTAATAAACGCTTCACAAATTTCAATCAAGAAATGCTGCAGTCAAAAATGCCTACTTATTAGATTATTCAAATGTTCAACTATACCACCCTATGGCAGTTAATAATACAAAATATCATAATACAGCATAGACAATATAGTAAGTGTAAAAGTGACACGCCCACAGAGCAAAATCATACATGCACACAATCATGCCACCTTAACTTCGTTTTTATGACTTAAAAACCAAGTTACTTACAACATCCAAACTTTCTGTAACCTTGACCTTTGATGTCTTTAGCCTCTCTCTGAGATTAGTGTAATATGTCTTCGGTATTTTCAGAAATTCCTGGCCTCTTGCTCGCAGATTTGTGACCTGTCAATATCATAAATGTCATGGTTAAGGATTTATCATATAAATATATCATATTGTAGAAAACTTATAAGTGGGTTAACAGATATGAATATAAAGCATTTTAAGGGTCCAAGGTTCCTGTACTGGTAAGGCTGCAATAATCATTTGTTATCCTGTAACATAAAGCACCTTTTTTACATGGTCAATATATGCAACATTGCACAGTACAGTCCAACACGACAGAGTCTTTCTTACTACAATTTCGCTACAAGACTAATAGTTTTCTGGTGACCTAATGTACTTGCTATGTTAATGACAATGGATGGGCAGACGGAATAACAAAGGCGAAATCATTTCCCAAATTTGAAACAAAGAGAAAGATAAACATACTTACAGCTGTAATAATGTCATCTGTGTTCATGGCGATATGTTGTACCCCGGCTCCACCATAATAATCTACATACTCCTGTAATATATGCATGAGCAGGTTTGATTGGTCAACAACATGTGGTGGAGAACTTTGAGTTTGACGTAACATATTTCAGTAATATACCATATACCTACAAAGTTTTGTCAAATTCTCAATCACTTCTAAATTTTTCTTTCCCTAATTGACTTTTTCAAGTAAATAATTTGAAACGACAGCTCAGGTTATATGAAAAATTTTGTCAAAAAAAAAAAATCATCAAAGGTTTTGCTTTTACCAGGTTGCAACCTTGCAAATAAATTTCTAGACCTGACACTTTCCCTGCTGATTCATTATTGTTTTAACTTTAACACATAAACTAGCAATCTTGATTAGGGCTGGGGCGTGTATCCGAGTACTCGGATAATCACGAATCAAAGTGAAAAATCGAGTTTGACTATTCGTAAGCCCAGAGATCGTGTATCGCGATCTAATTTTTTTATATACATTCACTGTTTCTCACACTCTTAAAATCGAGAAAATACGAGTAAAGTATAAATTATATGAAGTTTACCTAAAATACAATTTGCTGGTTAAAAACCATGATGCTGAGCTAGGAAGTAATTGGTTTCAAAAAACAAACAAAAATATTCATCCAAAGAATAAAAACATAAATCTATTTTATATTTTATATTTTTAATGTTTATTATTGTTTTTTTTTATTTTATTAAACATGTTTTTATAACTAATGTACATGTTTTCTGAAATTCATGGGTGTCTTGATAACAAAATATTTGTGGTTCGATTTGTGAATCGTAAGTGCTGAATCGTGGTTCGGATTGGATCGTCACTTATCCGACGATCCACACCCCTAATCTTGATAACTTAACAGAGATGGATACCTGACACCTTTTCTATATCAAATTAAACGTTCCATTGAATAAATCGTTACCATGCATGGAAAAAACTCCGAAACATATTTCTTTCACTAATTAAGTTTAAAAAGCGATCATTTGACCTGGACCCTTCAATATGGTAGATAACCAAACATGACCGTAATCAATACAATAACAAAATTTGTAAATTACCTGTATCTGACTCTTGCGTTTCCCAGGTGCCGGCTCGTTAATCGGCATTTTTATCGTCTCCTCAAAGTTCGTGACAACTATAGATCTAAGGGCAGAGTACTCTGTGTGCACCTGCTCGTCATCCACTGACCAGAAACGGTGAAACATCAAATTCTTCTCATACCTGTAAATTTTCAAAAAATACCAACAGCATAAGAAATTGTAAGTTCTCAACAAAATAAACAAATTTTAAGTTTTCAACAAAATAAACAAATTTTAAGTTTTCAACAAAATAATGAATTTTTTAAAGTATTTCAAGAAAATAATGAACAATTTTTTAATTAAAAAAAAAAATAATAATAAACAAACCTAAGTTTATAGCAAAAGAGAAAACAATTTATTTAAGTTTTCCAATAAAATATTGTAATGCCTTAGATTTTTTCTTAATTTTTATGCACAGTGCACATTTCATTGCAACATTATTAACTCTGGTATAACTTACCATTCAGCTACATTAGCCATTTCCATGTCTGGCTGATTACCAACAATATGATCTGTAAAATTCAATCCAATCTTTGGTCTGTAAAAAAAAACATAACAATTTACACAGTTTTACTATAATGAAAAAAAATGTCTGTGTTACCTCCCTTTATTGATGAATTTTTATATATAATTGCACTAGTGAAACAATCATTTGACTGTAAAGATTATTCAAGGGACACCACTGAGGTTTTATGACAATGAAGGGACTGGAAAGATTTTTCTGAGATTCGGGAACCATTTGTTTCAGGTCTGAAAAAATTATGTGTACGCTTATTTTCAAGTCATTCTCTCACCCTATGTTTTCAGCAAGTTCATTTTTATGCAAAATGACCAAAAAATGAATATCGTAGCATTACATTTTTCACTCAAATCGGGCTAAGAATCACACAAAAACCAACTCTATTACAAGTGGAAAACTGACAGCGAACAGCATGGATCCTGATCAGACTGCGCGGATGCACAGGCTGGTCTGGATCCATGCTGGTCGCAAACGCACTATGTTAGTTTTGTCGTGACGCGGCTCATATAGTATTTATCATAAGCAATCATCAGAAGTTCTTGTGTTGACAATGAGTATCAGCCATCTTGCATTTGAAAGAAAAGAGGTTCTACACAAGCCCAACAAATCGTGCGCCAGGGCTTTTTATTATATGTCCGACGGATGCCTGACATCTAATGTAATGTCAGTTTGTAAAATTGTTCGGTCTTGGAGTCAAAATATTGAGACAGGTCTACATATGCACACTTGTGACAGAAATAATGCAAAAACGGGCATGCAAGGTCTTCTTCTACCACTAAAGTTGATAAGTCAGCATACACCTATACTGTTCTCCAAACCATAAAAGAAAATAACATTTTCATACATGAGGTGGAATTGTCTTTGTAATTAACCACGAGTGTCAAATCACTATTTGCAATTTATGAAAAAGATCAAAACTTATATAAATTTCAATACTAAAATTATCTTACAGCAACTTAGTTAGGGGATCACCAGTGGAATCTGTAGCTCTGTAACCTGGTAAATAGATTCCCTTGAAGCCAGATAGGTCAAACAAGGTGTGGGTCGTATCTCCGTACGTCTGTATCACACAATATCGTACAGTTCCGTTCTCATCCGACATCTCAGATGGCGGTTTTACGACTATTGCTCCCTTCTCCACAGCTCTCTGAAATAGTATCAAGAAAACATTTAACAAAATTTGACATTAATTCTAAGAATATTAGTATTTTAGCAACAATAATTCCCAGTATTGTACTAGACCAGACTGTCCATTTATGACTTCAATTTTACTGTCCCTCACCGCTCAAATCTCAGCAGGAATGTATCCAGCTAGTTTACAGAATGTTGGTGGTTCTAATCAGGAGCCCACTTGTGCCTGAAATAATTTACAAAGAAGCAACGGAGGTCTTCCTTCACCCGTAAAGCTGGAAATTCTCCATATGACCAATACATCTACCGTGTGCGCTTAAAATAAAAGAAAATATTTTTTATACAGAGATTTACTACCATATGAACCATATATTTTAATAATATTATAAGCTTATCACAAAAGTATGTTTAAAGAAAATATATATAATATAAAGTAAGGTGTCAAGGAACATTAGTTGATTTGTATCTTCAAAGCCAGGAACCAAATCTACACTTTCTCACAATCAAACCAGATTCAGTACCTGAGGTACCAGTAGACTAAGTATAAAGTTAGTTGGCTGTTCACCAAAATAAAAACATGTAATAACAAATATGAGTTAACTTGTAAAATTGAGTTTCGGTATCTGTAGTGAGTGGTAGCTGTTAATATTCCCATCTGTACTCACAGTCAGTGTAAGGTTCATATATAGGTATATAAACAGTGTGTAGCACTTAGTAATTTGACTAATGTGTTATTATTTACCTTGTATATAGCATCAACATCCTCCACTTGAAATGCAACATCTTTCACCCCATCTCCATGCTTGATTAAATGCTCTCCTATCTCTGTAAACAAGTAGAGAATATTTTCAAAGAACTGGACAAGAAAAATTACAAAACTAATTATATAATAATACAATTGTACTTATACAGAATAAAATGTTCCAGAACAAAATATAATTCTGCAACTTTAAGCAGGGTTTTATCTATTTCACAAAGATATTGTGCATGTGTCATTCGCTTTTAAGACATGAGTACATAAACATTTACATGTTGTTTAGTTCTACTGCATCAATTCTAAAAGTGGCTTATTCACTTTTAAGACCATTTCACTATTAAGACCACTCATTTTAGTCAGTTGCATTAGTGGTCTTAATAAAGAGAATTTACTGTATACAAAAACTATTATGGTTTCACACTCTGATAAGAGTGAGTATCAAAATATCATAGTACTTTATGAATACCATTTATCTATATTTCATTAATAAGTGTTTCTTTCAACTGAAATTTCCTTTACTTTAAATTTAATTGATAAATTTAAATCCTCATTCAGGCATGTTAAGCAACAACGAAACTGATTTTAATTTCACTCTTTTTTTTATACTTTTATTTTTAATGTATCCTGTTACAGTTTCCCCATTTATTTTAGCATATAGCTGATCCACCATTTGCTTTTTTGCATTTTCAAATTAAATCCAATAAAGATAAAGTACTTAGTATGAATGTCAAAACCTTGTTTACATTTTGTTACATTTTTAAAGGCACATTATGCCTCAGTGTTCAATATTTTTTAATTCTTTAGAAATGTCAAACATTAAAATAGTGTTTGAATAATGGATTTAGAGCATGTTAATATGTTTAATAACTGAAGAAAGAATAACATGTAATAAAGGTAGGGAAATGTAAGAAAAGTTGTATTTTGACTCCTGTACAAAAAGCTAATTCACTAATTCACTATAATTACACAGATTGCCAACAGAGCTATATCTGCAAAAGATAGTCCATGTATATAGCGAACAAGCATTATTGAAAACAGTACAGTCACAAGATATCAAAATTAAAAGTTATTGAGAAAATAAAATTAGTAGCATTTCTAAGGCATAATGGGCCTTTAACACAAATTATTTCACATTGGCCCATTTCTTTCTTTTCTTTTCCATTAACAAGCCTTAATACATTATTAAGGAGTATAAACGCAGGTTTGCTCTTCCTACACACGCCATAATGTATTATTCATTTCTGAGCATTTATATGCCTTTAATGAACAAACATTATAATTACCTTTTGGCTCATAAGGGTTCAGCATGTTTTCAAACTCAAATAGAATCTGAAAAAAAAGTTATTAAAAACACCATAAAGACTATTAAGACATTTCCCAGGGTCATACATATTATAACATCTTGACTTTCTATAGAGAATCTCAGGTGAAACAATTAACATCAAACAATTAGCTGTATAAATAAATGTCCATTTATTACATGACTTATTAATAACTATAACATAATGGTGAAATTTTTTTTTTCTTAAAATTTTTTTTTTTTAACACATTCAAATAAGTTTTGAAACACATTTAAACAATTTAATTATCTCTATTTTGGCTTAAAACAGGAAGTAATAGAAAAGTTACCTTATTTTGTCTGACTACATGGGCCGCCACTTCTCTACTTCCAGTCTCAAGCCCTCGGTATGCGAAGGGTTCAAAACCCAATCTTGTAATGTAGTAAGAGGCAGCCTAGATATAGATGAGCATTAAACGTATCTTAAAATATCAACTTGATTGAGAGATGTGATTTTATAAAAGACATGTGAGCTTATGAAATAAAATTCTAGTACTTAAAACATAGTTCTGGTCTGGATCAGAAAGTAAGCATAAGCGTTAAGGGACAATGTGGTTGGAGTCAGTGCCAAGGGTCTGAGGTCAATGTCAGTACCAAGGGTTAGAGGTCAATGTCAGTGCCAAGGGTTAGAGGTCTATGTCAGTGCCAAGGGTTAGAGGTCAATGTCAGTGCCAAGGGTTAAAGGTCAATGTCAGGGCCAAGGGTTAGGGGTCAATGTCAGTGCCATGGATTTAGGGTCAATGTCAGGGCCAAGGATTAAAGATCAATGTTAGGGCTAAGAGTTAAGGGTCAATGTCAGTGCAAATGATTAAGGGTCAATTTCAGGGCCACGGGTTAGATGTCAATGTCAGTTCCAAGGGTTAGGGGTCAATGTTAGTGCAAAGTATTAAGGGTCAATGTCAGGGCCAAAGGTTAGGGGTCAATGTCAAGGGGTCAATATCAGTGCAAAGAATTAAGTGTAAATGTCAGGGCCAAGGGTTGGGGGGTCAATGTCAGGGCCAAGGGTTAGGGGTCAATGTCAGTGCAAAGGGTTATGGGTAATTGTCAGGGTGTCAGTACTAGCATCAGTCAGTGTCATGGACACTCCCTGACCAGTCAAACAATTTAACTTTAATATTGGATATTACATTGATGTAGAGTCAAACAGAAAGAACAAATTCATATGACTAATTTAAATTGACTTATCAAAATTCAAAGCTGGCTAAAGATGGTATTACTTCTGTTGCGCAGAAGAGAAAGACCTCAGTTGCCCTTCTGTGCATTTTTCAGGTAGCAATGGGCATCCAAGTAGAACCAATGATGTTCTGAAAGCAAGTTGGATAGCTTCCTTACAAGAAAGAAATCCAAAGTCCCTGGTGGGATTTGAACACAAAGCAGTGACCTTCACCTGGTTTAAAATGTTTGTGTAGATGAGAAATATATACAGTACCTGTTTTGCATTTTTCCGACCCAGAATTTGACTCTGTGAAATGACACAAATTTTCCTGCCTCCGGCTGTAACAGAGAATAAACAATTTTAACACTTTATCATACTTATGTTAATTGCCATTACTTCCTAATGCAGAACATAATTCTATCCAAGCTACACACTTACAGATGAGAAAGCACATTTTCACAACGCAAACTTAATTTTGTGCAGCCAGGCGGAATGTGCCAGCGATATGTGCAACTAGGAATGGCACTCAGATTATTTCTTTGAAATTTCATTGAAATTCCACCAGCAGTTTTTACATGTAGTTTAAAGATCCTTAACATTATAATTACGGATGTAATAACTTTTATATGAAATTTTATATAATTATGTAAATAATTATTCTTCTAAAACAATTTCCAAACATCCAAGAATATGTTAAATATATACTGCAAATGTTTATTCGTATTATAAGTAATCATTAAAATCCATGCAATCATTTCTTATAGACAAAATTTGGCTTAGACTATATCGAAAATAGATTTCTTATTACCTCTCTTTATTAACATGAAATGTTAATTCGGTAATATCTTTGCAAATAATGCTTTTTTGAACTTAAGATATTGACAAATCTTCATTTTATGATATTAAACTATAAAAAAAATTGTGTTACAGGATCCAGGAAATGTATAAACATCATATGTAACAAACACATGTAACAGTTAGCATGTTTTATGGGAGAAGAGCTATTTTAAGTGTGTTACTTACACATTACCTGTATAATTTATGAAGATTGGACTGTCTCATCCAACATTCTAACTGAACAAAAAACTTAATTTGTTTACTAGACAATTTTAAAATTTTTTATAAAAATTATCACAAAAACAAGATATGTTTGTAAAACATGTATGCCCCCTATCAGCAGCCAATTAGTCATGTGATAAGGTTATTATGCATGACGTCTGACCCAGTGATCAAACAATTAATAAGGGTTATAAAGTATCTACTGGTCATGACCTTGACCTTTGACCCCTTGACCCAAAACTCAATAGGGGTCATCTGCTGGTCACGACCAATCATCATACAAAGTTTGAAGTTCCTAGGCCTAGGCGTTTTTAGTAAATTGATCAGAAACCGTTTTAACCTACAAGGTCAATGTGACCTTGACCTTTGAACCCCAAAATCAATAGGGGTCATCTGCTGGTTCATGACCAATCAGCATGCCAAGTTTTGAAGTTCTTAGGCCTATGGGTTCTCTTATTATTGATCGGAAACCGTTTTAACATACAAGGTCAATGTGACCTTGACCTTTGACCCCAAAATCAAAAGGGTCATCTGCTGGTCATGACCAATCACCATGCCAAGTTTGAAGTTTCTAGGCCGAAGCGTTCTTTAGTTATTGATCAGAAACCGTTTTTACTTACAAGGTCATTGTGACCTTGACCTTTGACCCCTTGATCCCAAAATCAATAGGAGTAATCTGCTGGTCATGACAAATCACCATACCAAGTTTGAAGTTCCTAGGCCTTAAGGTTCTTTAGTTATTGATCGGAAACCGTTTTTACCTACAAGGTCAATGTGACCTTGACCTTTGACCCCTTGACCCCAAAATCAATAGGGGTCATCTACTGATCATGACCAATCACCATACCAAGTTTAATGTTCCTAAGCCTATAAGGTTCTTTAGGTATTGATCGGAAACCGTTTTTACCTACAAGGTCAATGTGACCTTGACCTTTGACCCCTTGACCCCAAAATCAATAGGGGGTCATCTACTGATCATGACCAATCACCATACCAAGTTTGAAGTTCCTAGGCCTTAAGGTTCTTTAGTTTATTGATCGGAAACCGTTTTTGCTTTAAGGTCAATGTGACCTTGACCTTTGACCCCTTGACCCCAAAATCAATAGGGGTCATCTACTGGTCATGACTAACCACCATACCAAGTTTGAAGTTCCTAGGCCTTAAGGTTCTTTAGTTATTGATCGGAAACTGTTTTTTTGCTTTCAAGGTCAATGTGACCTTGACCTTTGACCCCTTGACTCCAAAATCAATAGGGGTCATCTACTGATCATGACCAATCACCATACCAAGTTTGAAGTTCCTAGGCCTTAAGGTTCTTTAGTTATTGATCGGAAACCGATTTTGCTTTCAAGGTCAATGTGACCTTGACCTTTGACCCCTTGACCCCAAAATCAATAGGGGTCATCTACTGGTCATGACCAATCACCATACCAAGTTTGAAGTTCCTAGGCCTTAAGGTTCTTTAGTTATTGATCGGAAACCGTTTTTGCTTTCAAGGTCAATGTGACCTTGACCTTTGACCCCTTGACCCCAAAATCAATAGGGGTCATCTACTGGTCATGACCAATCACCATACCAAGTTTGAAGTTCCTAGGCCTAAGGGTTCTTTAGTTATCACTCGGAAACCATTTGGTCTACGGACCGACGGACCGACGGACCGACGGACCGACAAGTGCAAAGCAATATACCCCCTTTTTTTCAAAATGGGGGCATAATTAATAGAAGAAATCTAAAATTTTTGTCTTTCTTATGGTTATTTTGTTTTATTATGTTTTTTTTTTTTTTTTTTTTTTTTTTTTTTTTTTTTTTTTTTTTTGGTCAGGCTTCTTCAAATAAATAGGTTATAAAACTTATAAACTGTAAAAATTATGTTATAAAAAATAACGGTATGGCTGATTCTGCAAAGAGTTGTAACATAGAAATTGCCTCTGTTTATTTAACACACTAACACACAATTAGATGTTGTAGTGTCATTAACAGAATAAAATGTTCTGAAACATTGCAAAATATTTAAATAAGGTTATATTTAAATAAAGTTCTAACCGTTTTTCAATGGTTTTGTGCATGCACCATTTGCTCTTCATGATAAAGGACAAACACTATTTTTTATTCAAAATGCAAACAATAATTTTGTTAACTGTTAACAGGCTGCAGATATAAGCTTTAATATATATACACTAAGTTTGTGAGAGAAGTATAATTTACAACGTTTCCTAATAAACTTGTTAAATTTCAGTAAAAATCGAAATGATCCAATTTAAAATGAATACCAAATATCTTTTTCTTTTCTATTTTAAGCTCTTGCGATGAACCACACCATTGTTCATCATTAAAGAGGCTTAAATGTTACAGCGATGCCAAATCAACACCAACACACCTAGCTGAGTATTCAACAAATTGTTGAGCTAGAAGCGGATGAATCAGAATGACAAATAAACCATCAATCCATTATCAGTCAACATAAACTCTTAGTTCAAGAAAGCTAGGTAAAAAAGAAAACATAACCCTTTTTAATTATCTGCAACACATAAGACTTTTTTTCACAGGTAGGAGAAAGTGACCCTACCTTTAAATTTGTGTACACTAAAGTTTTTAAGTGGAGAAGAAAAAACTTAAAGTAATTTAGATAAATAATTTTCTTCTAAACCAGTAAACAGTCACCTTTAACTACTATAGAATGGGAGTAAAAACCTGACAGTTAAAAATATTTGTGTTTTTCAGTTGTAAGTCCTTTATTTCATGTAGTTACTGCAGTAAATTAATTTTTTCAAGCAAATTAGATACATACATTTCATTTATTAAATGTATACATTTATAAGATGTTTAATTAGTAAATTTCAAACAAATGCATCATAATTATGTGTGTTTACAAAATGACCAAAGAATTTTTTTTTTATTTGGCCTGATTTACAAAACATTATTCTCTAAAGGTCAATGAAAAAGCAATGTTTATCTAGGCATGCCAAAAGCCTTTTAATACTATACAAGAAAAGCATTGATGCAAAGCATCAAAGGGCGACGCCAAAAGAATTTGATCCAGATTTGCACCTAAATACCGGTACGTTACGATACCGAAATCAACTTGATTTCGGTAAAGTTACCGAAATCAACTTTTCATTACCGAAATCAACTTATAAAATCACAATTAAGCGTTTTATTAATTGTTTTTCATTATAATATATTACAATAGGTTAATTTTGACTTACATGCAAAAAATCAGTTTAAAATAATTGATAATTATGAAATAAGGATCAAATAACTAAATATCAAGATTATTCCCTGATAAATTTTTAGAGCAGTCAAATTATATATCTGTATTCAAATTTATAATAGAAAATCATAAACGTCCGGATATTTTTTCTGCAGAAAATTGTTATGCAGAACAATCTAGTGCTAGTGCTAGTGTCTTGTAATAAATTGTTGCTGTACATACATAATTTGTGTACATTACACAGTATTATATTTTTCCATCAAAGTCCGATCATAGCTTTTTAAAAATACTATTTGAATAGAAAATTGTCATGCACGACAATCACGTGCTTGTGCTAATGTCTTACAAAATCCATCTTCTAGTGGTAGAATGTATGCAAAAAGTATTATTGTTATAGATGAAAACGTACATTATTATGTAAAAGATGCATATGAAAAAAAAGATGTATATAAAAAAAAAATATAAAAAAAACAAACAAACAAAAAAACATAGATATTAAATTTGACAAAAATGAAAAGAAAATTAATTAATTGATTATAAAAGAAATTAAAAGAAAAAAAAAAGAAAAAAAAGAAAAGAAAAAAGAAAAAAATGATGGGCCATGAAGGCCTCCCCGTGGTGTGGCCTGGATGCACTGAACAGATATCACACGCGATATCTATTCAGTTGCAACTGAACGCTCTCATCAGTAGGTTTTCTTTAATTTCAAAAACATAATACCTCAAATAATCAATATATATGTATTATACATGTATTTTATATAAATAATTTAAACTTCACAGCTGATTTCGGTAATGCTAAACACATAACGGGCTGTTTAGAACAAAGGGAAGTAACTCAATAATTACATTTTTGTTAATAACATCGTTAAATAAAATATTTTCAACAGATTTTTTAACTGAAAATCTATTTTACTATTTTTCATCAAATAATGAAGAAATAATAGCAATATTTTAACTAGTTTGTGTTTTACGAGTTGATTTCGGTAATGAAAAGTTGATTTCGGTAACTCTACCGAAATCAAGTTGATTTCGGTATCGTAACGTACCCCCTAAATACTTAACAAAAGATGTGTACTTTATAGCAGTACCATTACATGTGACCTGGAGGCTAGGGCCAGGTTAAGTTGAAACTTAACAAAAGATGTGTACTTTATAGCAGTACCATTACATGTGACCTGGAGGCTAGGGCCAGGTTAAGTTGAAACTTAAACCAAAAAAGAATAGACTCTGTCTTGCCAAGATGCAAAGGCAATTTATAGTCAATTAAGCAATCTTATAAGACTCATACTATAAGAAAGAATTTCTTCAGATTTAATTTATGAGACACAAGGATTCGTGAGTCATCAGCATATAATCACTGGCACGAGTATCGGACCTGGGAAGAAAAAATATGACCAGATGACCAGATTGATAAAAAAAACTGTGTTTATAACAAGAGCGATCAGTAATCACATGTGTCGCCTCATAATGGCCAATTTCATGTTGGGACAAATTTTGTGACAGACGGACAGACAGACGGACAGTGCACAACTAGACTAAGAACTAATCAATCATGTAAAGTTTGGATAAAATTGCACCAGTAGCTTATGAGGAGTAGTCCGGACAAGCTTTTGCGTATCTGGCAACACACAGAAAAAAACACCTTTTTATCAAAGGGCCATAACTCGGCCAAAAATCATTCAACCGGAAAACCCGTGCAATATGCGCAAGGACTTGAGCTACAGATCAATCCTGTAAAATTTCATTGAAATTGCATAAGTGGTATAAGAGAAGTAGTCTGGACAAACTTTAAAAATAAAAATTATTAAAGGGCCATAACTGAAACAAAAATCATTGAACCGGAAAATGCTGACAATATGCACAACTAGACTTGGTACTGATCATTCCTGTAAAGTTTGGATGAAATTGCACCAGTAGTTTATGAGGAGTAGTCCGGACAAGCTTTTGTGTATCTGGCAACACAAAAAAAGAAACCTTTTTATCAAAGGGCCATAACTCGGCCAAAAATCATTCAACCGGAAAACCCGTGCAATATGCGCAAGGACTTGAGCAACAGATCAATCCTGTAAAGTTTCAATGAAATTGCATTAGTGGTATAAGAGAAGTAGTCCGGACAAACTTTAAAATTAAAAATTATTAAAGGGCCATAACTCTGACAAAAACCATTGAACCGGAAAATCCTGACAATATGCACAACTAGACTTGGTACTGATCATTCCTGTAAAGTTTGGATGAAATTGCACTAGTAGTTTATGAGGAGTAGTCCGGACAAGTTTTGTGACGGACGGACGGACAGACGGACAGACAGACAGACAGACAGACGGACAGACGGACAGACGGACAGACAGACGACGGAGAAGTGATCCCTATATGTCGCCACTACTCCGTAGAGGCGACACAAAAACCAAAACAAAATATGTAAATAATGATCCCCTTTAAAAATATACTTTCAACTTGAAGTATATTTTAAAGGGGGTCATTATTTACATTTTATTTTGGTTGTTGACACTTTTAAGATGAACACAGGTTTTTTTATCAATCTGGCCATATTTTTTCATCCAAGGTCTGATGCTTGTGCCTGTGCATTATAATAAAAGCTTATTGCTTAGGGTTGAAGACATGTAATTGACATATATTAGACATAAAAGAAGACCTAAAATGAACATCAGGGGGACAGCATAGGTACTCAGAGCAGTAGTAGAATAAGTACCAGCCACATCAACCAGCTACTATCAGAGATAAGACTTAAACCATGTAAGAATGTCATTATATATGGCAGATGCTTGAAGTTTCATGAAGAAGAAGAAGAAAAACAACTTCTTCATGTGCAGGATAGTGTGTTCAACTGTATCAAATGCCCTTTGTAGATCTAAAAGTATCATGCAATACTGCCTTTGTCCATTTCAAATAATGCAATCTGTTAAATGAATCAAACATGTGTCAATTGAAAAACCACTTCTAAACCCTGACTGAAACTGCCTGACCATGACTCAAACCCATGACTTTCAGAAGACCAACTGAGCTATCCGTCCTGCTACACATTTTCTCTTTAATAATGAAACAGTTCTAAACCACAACATATTTCCCCACTATATCGATTTGTGTTCGTGAATTTCTTATGTTACAGAGCATAGGAAATTGAACTCATGCTTATATGCAGTCATAGGATGAGAAAAACTTTGAGCTTGACCAGAACTCATTAACCTGTGACCAACATAAGAAATTTTATGAAGGCTGATTTGTATTTTGCATCAAGGGCACCGGGCAAAAACATGAAAATGCAACAAACAAACCACTAGTGGTAGATTGTATTTTCATGTTTTCATCTGGCGCCCAGTTACTTTTTGTACTATGTTGGTTTTCATGTGGCACAAATCACCCACTATAAATTTAGTGCACAAATTTATTCAAGGGCAAGTAACAATCTACTCTATGTACAGTCTGTTGTCGCGTTGACTCAGGAGACCTGGAGGTTGAGACCGGTGTCTCTTCATTACAAATAGATAAGACAGAAGCTGTCCTTTTCAAACTATGCACATGTTAGAAAAAAATAGAATAACTATTCAGAATATGATTTTTTGAGACTTTATTAATTATATTGCTTGATCCAAGTTTAAGGACATTTTCAATCAATACATGTTTTATCATTTATAACTTTAAATGAAAGTCTCATCCCTTTAATAATAATGACATAACTGTATCTCTTTAAATGCAGAAAAATTATAAGTCTCAACATATCAATATACTACTGTCTAAGATATACATGTACATGCACATAACATTAATAATTCCCAGTTTATATTAAATAAATATGAAATCCTAACATTAACATTAACATGCTTTTGATGACCTTACAACTGGTGAATTATATACAACAAAAAATAGTATTATAAGTAATACCTAAGATAGACAGAAAAGAACAAATAATTTAGTAAACATAAGTTACTTCCCCTTAAAATAAAGAAAACCTGAAACCCAAAAGAACACGATAAACAGCAAAATTATGAAATGTTGCAGGTTCAATTTTATCAAGCCATGCAAATTAATGGTAAAGTATTCATAAAAAAATAGATGGCCATGTGTCAGCAGTAATTGCAGAAAATCGGATAGCTTTCAACATCCGGATACTGGTACACTTTGTAAAAACAACCATTCTGCGCAACAGATAAATGTAATAAGGATAAAATCAATAGGATAATCGTTTACAACAGTTTCATTACCTATCCTTATACTCAATTGCAGGTGAACTTTCTTCTTGTAGGAAAATTTTGAAAATGTATAAATGATACGCCTCAATCTAGACCACAACGATATTCGAAATCCGGGTTTTAGTATTGTCATTAAAACTAAGGGACAAGCTGTTAAACTTAACCCGCAATTTCGTGAAAATAATATCACAATGCACATGCTTTTTACATAAAGTTATTAAATACAAATATAACAACACATTTGTTTACTTGATTTTTACGAATCAAAATAAAACTAATTTACACAACATGAAATTAACTGCTAATAATAACAGCTCCTTCCATAGGCAAAAATAAAAAGCGTTCCATAATAGACGACGCCGCTCACCGGCGTCGCCAATAAGTAATGTACTTGTGTCCTTACTTATGTCCACATAAAAAACTGCAAACTATGTGTCATTAAACTGGGCCATTATTATTCTTTCCTTAGGCTTACAAAAACTTATTATTTAAACATGGGATCAATACAGGATGTTAAAAAGATCTCTAAATAACTGTAATAGTTATCGAAGATCAATCTAGATCTTAAATATTGATATTATAGTACGTTGAAGAAGATTGTTGTAAAAAAATAACATTGATAAAGAAACAGACATTGTCTCCCACAACATTAAGTGCCCAGCTGTCACAGTGTTAAAGTTGACAACTGATTAAGTTCAAGTCTTACAAGTTAACCTTATTATTTAAACAGACATTGTAGTATTTTGTTTGTATTTAAAGACACACAAGTAATGCAAAGGTCATCTGGCAACTGTCCAGCTTTCCTGGTGGACAAATAATTCAGGTGCTCTTCTATTTCAGTCTTTAGCGGAAACTTTGAGTGAAAAAAAATCAAACTTCCATACACAACCTGGATAGCTTCAACATATATGAAAGAATCCGAAGCAGTGTTTTTTTTTCACTTTTGGGGGAAGGGGGTCAGTGCCCATTGGAAGGGGAAAAATGCAACAGGAGGGGGATTTTTATACAGATCTAAAATATTGATGTGTCACATGATAAACTTGTTGGGATACCAGGAGTAGCTCCCCTTACCTATATGAAAAACCTTGCTTAACAGTAAGTCTTACAGGCATAAAATAAAGCATTTTTCGGCAGTTAGTTGCCAAAATATGATATTCATTGCAGGCAGATTTGGGCTGTCATATTATAGGGGGAAATTTCAGCTTTGAGAGGGGAAAAAACATACTATTTTGAGGGGGGAATAGGGAGAATTTCGCCGAATATTTTGGTGAAAAAAACACTGCCGAAGCACAAGTCAGAGGCAAATTTTAACCAGTAGGGCAGGAGGACCTATGAAGTATAATGCTGTCAAATGAATGGCAGCTCAAGGTCAGCATATAAAGGCCATATTTCATTTTAAGTCCCATTATGGCAAAAAAATGCTATAATTTTTATTTCACACAAGTTTTTATTTGTTTGGGTTGTCAGACCAAACAAATAATGGTAGCGAAATTTCAGACCCTGATGCTGTTAATTGCAAACATAATTGAGACATTATGCACCTTTAAAATCAATATGAGAACACCATAAAAGCACCATAAAAGTCATAGAGTCTAGCAGCAATAATGTGGAAATCATTATTGAAGTCATATTTGTACTGCAAGCCACACTTCAGCTTTATTCACATAAATATATACACATATTGCAACAAGAGCCCGGTTTGAGCCGGGTGATGCTCCCAGAATAGGTTTTGGACACAGGAAAGTACACCTCTTGTAGTTTCAGAGTTATGTCCCTGGAAAAAGTTCAAAGTGCAATAATTTCAAAATTAGGAAAGGCAGAGTTACTGTTCTTTCCACTGCACTTCTAATCACTAAGTGTTATCTATCAACTTACAAAGTTTCTTGTTGATATCTCTTATGGTTTCCGAGTTATGTTCCGGACAAATTAAAAAAGTAAAAATAAACAAATGGCAATAACTCCAGAATTAGGCAAGGCAGAGTTATGATTCTCATGCACTGCACATCTACCCATTGAGATACATCTACCTACAAAGTTTCATGTTGATATCTCTTATAGTTTTACAGCTATGTCCAGTACAAGATTTTTCTAAAAGGGGAGATAATTCAAAAATGAGGCTTAACAGAGTTATGTTTTTTTTTGCACTGCACTTCTACTCAATGAGATCTATCTACCTACAATGTTTCATCTTGATATCTCTTATAATTTTAGAGTTATGTTCCGGACAAAGTTCAGTGTTAAAATTAACAAAGGGCAATAACTCCAAAATTAGGACAAAAAGAGTTATTGTTCTTATGCACTGCACATCTACCCATTGAGATCTATTCACCTACAAAGTTTCATGTTGATATCTCTTATAGTTTTAGAGTTATGCCCCGGACAAGATTTTTCTATAAGGGGAGATAATTCAAAAATGAGGCTTAACAGAGTTATGGTTCTTTTGCACTGCACTTCTACTCAATGAGATCTATCTACCTACAATGTTTCATCTTGATATCTCTTATAATTTTAGAGTTATGTTCCGGACAAAGTTCAGTGTTAAAATTAACAAAGGGCAATAACTCCAAAATTAGGACAAAAAGAGTTATTGTTCTTATGCACTGCACATCTACCCATTGAGATCTATTCACCTACAAAGTTTCATGTTGATATCTCTTATAGTTTTAGAGTTATGCCCCGGACAAGATTTTTCTATAAGGGGAGATAATTCAAAAATGAGGCTTAACAGAGTTATGGTTCTTTTGCACTGCACTTCTACTCAATGAGATCTATCTACCTACAATGTTTCATCTTGATATCTCTTATAGTTTTAGAGTTATGTTCCGGACAAAGTTCAAAGTGTTGAAATTAACAAAGGGCAATAACTCCAAAATTAGGACAAAAAGAGTTATTGTTCTTATGCACTGCACATCTACCCATTGAGATCTATTCACCTACAAAGATTCATGTTGATATCTCTTATAGTTTTAGAGTTATGCCCCGGACAAGATTTTTCTATAAGGGGAGATAATTAAAAAACCGGGCAAAATAGAGTTATGGTTCTTTGACACTGCACTCCCCCTCAATGCCCTCTACCACTGTATGAAGTTTAAACAAATAATCTCCAAGGGTTTTTAAGTTATGCTCCGGACAAGAAAACGGACGGACAGACGGACAGACGGACGGACAGACGGACAAGGCGCCGACTATATGCTCCCCCGAAATTTTTCGGGGAGCATAAAAAATTTTCATTGATTCAAATTGTGTACTCAACAGCTGCAACTTCAACTATTTCATTTGAGCCGCGTCACGACAAAACCAACGCAATGCGTTTGCAACCAGCATGGATCCAGACCAGCCTGCGCATCCACGCAGTCTGATCAGGATCCATGCTGTTCGCTTACAAACCCTATTACAAGTAGAGAAACTGATTGCGAACAGCATGGATCCTGATCAGAATGCCCGGATGCGCAGGCTGGTCTGGATCCATGCTGGTCGCAAAAGCATTATGTTGGTTTTGTCGTGACGCGGCTCAAATGCATTTGAAAGCAAAAATAAAATCTGACATTCATTAAAAATGCAAACAAATATTTGATATTTAAACACTGCACTATAAATAATATCTCATGATATTTTAGATGCCGTCAAAGCCAGCTATTAATTTATCCTGGAATGTGTTAGAACAAATTTAGTTTAGTTTGATTGTGTTGGAAGCAGCACTGGCCTACAGGGATGTTGGATGGTGTCAGTTTGTATTTCATAAGGACATCAGACAGTTTAGACATGCCAATTTTGAGAATATATTTTTATTTTGGTATAAAGACTGACATGGAATTATGAGTTTTGTACATTTTCATTTAGTAGCTTGTTGTTTGAGTAATAAAATGTTATAACAGGTGCAAAATGTAAACATTAAAGGGAACTCCAGGGGAGTTTGGTTTTTCACACATAAGCCTTCCCTACCCCACACAAAATTTCTGGATCCCGCCCTGAACTTAATACAATGTATTGTATTATAATTGTACAACATATTTTACAAAGACATTATTTACAATAACCACATTACAAAAAGCAATAAACCTAATTAATTAAAATCCTATGAATGTTTTCACACCCTCCCTCCCCACCCTCCCCCCACCCCACTCATGAATTTACACATAATATGAATTATGTACAGACATTAACGTTTATGTACGAATGTAATTTAGTACTATTAAAGGCACATCAAGCCTCCTAATAAAGGCCAGTTAATGGAGGAAAGAATATTAAGCCTACACATTACATTTTGTACAATAATGAATTACATCAACTAATGAAATCATAACATTGTAACACGCCAGGTATTGCTCATAAGTGTAGATGTATATGTAGATATATATGTACTGAGGTGGAATATGACAGGTGCTCGATTTGTACTACAAATGCATGAATGCAAATTATGCTTCATGTTGCATCACGCTATTTGAAAAGATTATCAAAACTGGCAAAACATCTAATTACAATAACGTAAATTCATACAATATCAAATGCAATTAAATTGCTATCAAAAAACGGTCTAAACAGTCTATCTATTTATCTTGAAATCAAATATGATTGATCACAAAACCCCACAAAACCACATTACGAGGTAAACAACAGTTCAAGGTCAACCATTATCAACTAAAAACATAAACCAGAACAAAAACATGAGAGTGTCACTTACTTTTGGGCCTTTGTTCGTGTAGGTAGTCTGAAAAAGAAACAAAAAACGTGATAATTAAAATTTCTTCAAATGATTACAATACGAAAATACATGGAAACGACTGAGAAAATATTCCACTCACCATTTTGTCTTCTTGAACAACACAAATCTGTTTGTGTATTAGCGTTTCCCATTGGTTAGCTATATTAAGATTGACTAATCAAAATGGTCATTGGCTACACACCTCCACGTGCCATAAATTGAGATGTAAACATCATATAGCGAGAGGCCCTGCTATCATTATATAATATATGTACCATTATTTACAACTTAAGATATTTATAGCGTATATAGAAATATTCGTCCCTCCATCTCTTCATTTAAATCTGCAGAACAGTAAGTAAATTTAATAGCACATTATGGTTTGAATATTAACAATATGAGGAAATTAAAATTTATAAATAAATTAAGCTACATATTTTTTATATTTAATAGGACGAATTCGCAATTTAGAATTAACACATGACAACTTTAAACGGAAGACAAGAAATTTTAACACAACAATTACAGCCCCGGACATTTACATTGTATATAATTTGGTTTTTGAGACTGTTTCTATATTACATATATTAATTAAGGGAGCCAGCTTGTGTGGTGTTGGATAGGACGCGAGCTAGGACGTGAAAGATCCACATTTATAAATGATATATATACAGTATGCTCTATAGAAAAACATAATTCCTTTAATATTTTAGAACGGAATACATTATTACAAGTGTTACGTACAGTAGGTAGCTTTCTGTTACAAAGGAAATGAACATTATGTACAATACATCAACTAAATTTCGACACCTTAAAAATTGTCACGAGAACTCGTGTGAAAAGGGATTGTGGTTTCGTGCCATCAATATACGCTTAAAGAAGCGCAAATTGTAGTTTAGTAGAGGCTTTTCATAGCATCCACAATCGAAGCACGGCTTTAACTACAGGCTGTGGTCGAAACAATCCATTTATCGTTGTCTGAAAATATGTTGAGATCCTACCAAAATGTGCATGTGTCATATCCACTATCAGCATGAACTGAATCTGCGCTCGCTCTCGTTAAGTTGTCTAACACTTATCATTACATGTTGAACGGTCGGATATTTCTGTACACTCATTCTTGGCAAACTATAAAACACTCCTTTTCAAAGCTCATTAATTGTGACCAAGTCCAACAAAAAAAAGACTTGTCAAATTTAAAAAAAAAACATCAAGATAATTTGCGGACGTGCAATGTGTTTTTCAATATAAAGTTGAAAGTAGTCAATTTGATCAAACAGTTTAGGCCAAATGAATTAGACAAATCGATTTGGCGGATAAATCGATCACTATCTTGACGACAATTTTAAATCCTGATGATTACTTAATTAACGTTTTGGAAACCGCTGAGCTGATTCATCTGAGAACGACTGTGGACAGGTTACGTTACAAAGCCGAAGCTGAATAAACAAGTCATGTGTGTACGTTGAGCCTTGTGTACATGGTGTTCACTAAAACTGACCTAGAAGTGCACACCATGTACACATTGTAGTGCATCAGACCAAATGACCAGACATATAGTGACCCTTTATTGTTTTAATGGATTATTGCATAGCAAATGACCAGGGGTAAGAACTGTTGCAAGAATATTTTTTAACTTTCCGGATACAATCATTTATAATTTATAATAGTTTTGAATAATCGGTTTGTACATATTGAGTAATATATTATGATACATATGTATTGCTAAAAAGTTCAGATATTGATTAGAATACACGGGGGAGGAACTGTTACACGAAGGATGATTTTCTCATGATAACTTGTCAGGGGTTCTTGTGATAACTGTAACGGAGTTCATCGGAAAACGTTTGTATATACTACAAAAACACCTGTCAAAAATGATAATTTTCATCTTTAAAGGTCAAATTTAACGAGTTTTAAGTGCTAAATTAAACTTAATGATTAAGCTTGCCTTACATCTTGTATTATGAAATAAAAGATGTCTTATCTTATTTTCATTTTATGGTTCCAATTAATAGGTAATAAACACTGAGCTATTTTAAACACAGTCACTGGACTGGTTTTGGTTTATTCAGTTGTCACACATATACTGGCATGAAAGAAGTCGAAGGCTGGTCTACTTTTCTTTTTTACAAAAAAAAATAAAATAAAATTCATTTCTTCATAAAAATTAAGTATTATGTGTTAGGCACAATATATAATCATATTCTTCAAGTTCCTTGTTTCCTTTTCAGTCTGTAACAGACGAGGAACATATATTTATATAAGCATTTAAAATGAAAGTGCGTGTTCTTTTAGAATTAACCTTGATGCCTGTTATTACCTAAGCCGGTGTCATTGATGTAAGTCAAAATAAAATACTCGTATATTATTCGTAGCCCCCCCCCCCTTTCTACCGCATATTATTTCTTACAACCGTGCTCTTAAATTTATTATGAAACACGACAGACGTATGAATATATAGTGACATTTATTACATGCTTTTCGGTGGTGTATAGAAATATTCTAGTGATATAATAAAACTTGTAATTTCACTGTTTAAACAGTATTATTATCAATTTGATAATTTCACTGTTTAGAACTTAGCCCCTTACGTTGTTTCAGTGAAATACCAGCTAGCATGCACAGTACTGGGAACCAACTTAATGACGTGACGTCGTAAATGACGTCACGATGTTTTACTATTTGGCGCGCTTTTCATTCAGTATTACGTTTAATGTCTTTAAACGTTTCATTGCATATAAGAAAAAGAAAATTTGTTTAGCTTCACCTCATGAACATCAAAAGTTCATTTTAGCTGTACCTATAAGTTACTACTGTCCATCATGGCATGAACAGGATGAGTGCAACATTTTCAATTTTGCCTTAATGCATTCATGTGAACTCTCCCACTTTTAGCGGGAGACTCAGACCACTTTCTGCAGCCATTTTTTCAAAGATTTTTCTTAAAATAAGGGGTATTTTCACAAATTATAGAAATCTCCCCCTTTTTGATGTCAGAGTTAACATCCTTTTTTATTTATTGCAAATTCCAAAAAAGTCCTTCCTAAATAATGATAAAAAATCTCCCACTTGATTATCGAAAAAAGTTCACATGTATGTTAATGACCCTTTTAGGGATTCTATTTCACTCTATTTCATACATGTATAAGCTGTAAGGTAGGACAAATATCTAGATCAAAACCAACACAAATTTAGATCTATATCAATACATATTTCGCTTTAATATTAGCTTCGTCAGTTGATACATTAATGAAAATAAGCTGTAACAAAGTTAATAAACGTTTGACTCCCTTTTTATGCATTAAACCTTAGAAGAAGCTGCACAAGTGTTTCCAGTTTAAAGCACTCTATATCTTTAGTACTATGTAACCTAAAAATTTAGTGATTTCCAACCATTTAAAAACCACCGGAAGTGCAGTCGAAAAAAGTCAAAACAAAAGAATTTTGCAAGAAAAAATAAGAAATGTGTATGAAAGGCAACACTGTTTGAGATCTAATTGTTAGTTTTTGTCAATATTTTTCTTTCTTTAATATAAAATGTATCATTATGATCAATAAACGTTGACATTTGTTTAAAGGAAAATATCATGTATTTTCGCGATGTATAATTTACTTTCATTTTTTTAAGACAAACGTATCCTACTTTTATATGTTATTATATGCTTAAACATTAACTGTCGTGATTGAACTTTAAAGGACATTTCTTTATGTAAATGTGTGCCTTTTAAATAGAAATATAGCACTCAGTGTGTGTGTGTGCATTTTTGTTGTTGTTTTTTTTTCATGTAGATTTGAGGCCACATCATTTGGCCATTTATGAAGCCAAAATATCTTTTTTTGGCAATATCCGGTTAACGCCCCCTGGGGGCATTTGCATTTCCTTCTTTCTTTTACCTCTGTTTGTGCGCAATTGTTATTTTCATCTGTGTCATTAAGACGCTTGCATATTGTGATTAGTCACGTGATGCATATATATAGAAGTTAAAATCTCAAAATATTCAAATGACGCTTAACCCCCTCCCATGAACTAAAATCGCCGCCCATGTAAAATAATACAATTTAGCAAGTTTATTATTATTTAAATAATTGGATAAAAAACCATTATGATCACATAAGGTCATACGCTTGCTGGACCAATAATGTACAAAAGCTAAAATATTTCTGACTTTCGTCCACCACGAAGTTCTACATAATTATATAATGTAATGAGTAAATTGACAAGTATAAATAAGTTGTAGCGGATTTCACGTGGATGAGAAAGCACAGTTTTGTCGTGTTTTTCTTTTTTATTTCGTGGGCAACAAAAGGGATACATTATGTGAACTAATAGTACTTTTTAGGTACTGATTTAAATCTTAATTTTGTAATGGAAGCGTATTTATTTTTTGGCGTTATTTGATGGATTATGTGAAATTCATATAAAATAAACAACGATACGCATACATTTTCGTCCCGGGTAAGTTACCTTTTTGTTTTAAATATGGTTCATTCCATAAGAAAGTATTTTTAGACATTTCCTTCAAAACAATGCCCAGTCACATTTGGTAGAATAATTAACGGAATGAATGTTATTAAAGCTGAAAGTATGGTCAATATCGACATAATATATATTGTCAAAAGGCAAATGCCCCGGGAGAGTTTCCGACTATGTTAAAGTAGCGTAGGCAAACGTCCCGGGAAAGTTGCCTTTTTGTTGTAAATGTTATTCATTCCATAATAAATATATTCAGATACTTCCCCCAAAACAATGCCAAGCCCCATTTTTTAATTTATAAAGGCCCCCGAAGAAAACCCTCTTCCCGGGGAGAACTTCCCTTTCAGTAGCATTTTAATATAGAATGAAATATATCCGTCGCTATATATATACTCTGGTTTTCTGCCCCAGGTGAGATAACCAGAGTATATATATAGCGAGTGATATTTATAAAGCATTACTTACATGCTACTGAAGGGGAAGTTCTCCCCGGGAATAGGGTTTTCTTATAGGGGGCTTCAATGCTTAAGAAAATGGGGCTTGGCAATCTTTTTGGGGAAGTGTCTTAATGGCTTCTTTTTACGGAATGAACATATTTACCGAAGAAGGCAACTCACCCGGGAAAGATTCCTTATATGCAGATGTAATGGTAGGAATAGCACCCGGGTGATTTACCTTCTAGCATATATGTATACGTTCATTCCGTAAAATGTCATTTAGATACTTCCCCCAAAACAATGCCAAGCCCCATTTTTTAATTATAAAGGCCCCCGAAGAAAACCCTCTTCCCGGGGAGAACTTCCCCTTCAGTAGCATTTTAATATAGAATGAAATATATCCGTCGCTATATATATACTCTGGTTTTCTGCCCCGGGTGAGATAACCAGAGTATATATATAGCGACTGATATTTATAAAGCATTACTTACATGCTACTGAAGGGGAAGTTCTCCCCGGGAATAGGGTTTTCTTAGGGGGCTTCAATGCTTAAGAAAATGGGGCTTGGCAATCTTTTTGGGGAAGTGTCTTAATGACTTCTTTTTACGGAATGAACACATTTACCGTAGAAGGCAACTCACCCGGGAAAGATTCCTTATATGCAGATGTAATGGTAGGAATAGCACCCGGGTGATTTACCTTCTAGCATATATGTATACGTTCATTCCGTAAAATGTCATTCAGATACTTCCCCCAAAACAATGCCAAGCCCCATTTTTAAATTATAAAGGCCCCCGAAGAAAACCCTCTTCCCGGGGAGAACTTCCCCTTCAGTAGCATTTTAATATAGAATGAATTATATCCGTCGCTGATATATATACTCTGGTTTTCTGCCCCGGGTGAGATAACTAGAGAGTATATATAAAACAGCTATAATATTTTTGCATATATATTATACAGCATGTCACTGAAGGATAAGATTTCTCATGGAAGAAAATTGGATTTGCAAACTTTTGGGTGAAGAGTGTTAGTGAATTCAATTTACGAAATGAACATATGTTGTGTACAAAGGAAATCATTATAATCATTAACTGGGTAAATTCACAGGTTCTATTTCTCCCGTAGTGAACCCTTTTGAAATCTTGTTTTATGTGTTACTACCATATATGGATATATAGGGTCACAATAATTTCGTGACTCTCGCGATTGCTATTGTGCATAAAGTAAAGAAATGTCAAACAGAAATCGTGAAATTTACGGACGTTAATTACTTCTGGACATTGAATTTTTAAGAATATTGATTATGTTAACATATGATAATGTCTACATGACCCAGATCACACCTAAACGGCAAATGCCCCCAGGGGGCGTTAACCGGATATTGCCCTTTTTTTCACAATTGTTTAACGAAAATTGTCATATTTTAGTCATTGACAAATTGTTCGTTTCCTTAAACGTCAACATAAAACTCTTGAGAGGGGCGTCAGTGGCCAAGTGTTTAAGGTCGTTGACTTCAAACCACTTGACCCCCATCGCTGTTGATTTGAATCCCAACAGGGACTTAAGATTCTTTCATGTGAGCAAGCTATCTTAGGAAATGGCAGTGGTTCTACTCAGGTGCCCGTTCATGCCTGAAATATTGTATGGAAGGTCTTCCTCCATCAGTAAAGCCGGAACGTCGCCATATGACCAATACTGTGTTGATGTGACGTAAAACCCAATCAAACAAAAAAAACAAAAACTCTTTAGACTTTATTTGGGCCCTTCATCAGGTGCAACATGGGAACAACTATAGATGCTTAAAATGATTTTTAGCTCGACTATACAAAGTATATGGAGAGCTGTCCTACTCGCCCCGGCGTCGGCGTCCGCGTCCGCGTCCAGATTTTAGATTAAAGTTTTGGTGCAGTAAAATATTTTTCATTATAACTTTGTCATTTCTTAAGGTATCAACTTCAAACTTCAAATATATGTTCCTTATCATCAACCACATCTTATGTGACAAGGTTCATAACTCTAGCACCAATATTTTCAGATTTATCTCCCCTTGAACTTAGAATTTTCCTTAAAAAATACTATTTTTTACTGTTACTTCATTATTTCTTAAGGGATCAACCTCATACTTCAAATATATGTACCTTATCATCATCCCCATCTTATGTGACAAGGTTCATAACTCTAGCACCAATATTTTCAGATTTATCTCCCCTTGAACTTAGAATTTTCCTCAAAAAATACTATTTCTTACTGTTTCTTCTTAATTCATTAAGGGATCAACCTCATACTTCAAATATATTTACGTTATCATCATCCCCATCTTATGTGACAAGGTTCATAACTCTAGCACCAATATTTTTAGATTTATCTCCCTTTGAACTTAGAATTTTCCATAAAAAATATTATTTTTTACTGTTACTTATTTATTTCTAAAGGGATCAACTTCATACTTCAAATATATTTACGTTATCATCATCCACATCTTATGTGACAAGGTTCATAACTCTAGCACCAATATTGCAAGAATTATCTCCCCATAAACTTAGATTTTTTTACTAGAAAAATGTTATTTTTTATAATATTTTTTTTATTTTTAAAGGTATCTACCTCAAACTTCAAATACTTATTCCTTATCATCAATTACATTTAATGTGACAATGTTCATAACTCTTGAAGCAATATTTACAGATTTATCTCTCTTTGAACTTAGGATTTTCTTTAAGAAATATAATAACTTCTTTACTTTTTAAGGTATCTACTTCAAACATCAAATATATATTTCTTATCATTACACAAATTTTGTGTGACAAGGTCCATAACTCTAGCATGACTATTTCTAGAATTATTTCCCTTGATCTTGGAATTTATTTTAACAAATGTTATTTTTTTACTATAACTAAATACATAATTATACATAATTGATTTAATCTTTCATAAATTTGTCCTCCTTACTGTGTCCAGTATTTTATTAGTCGAGCTTCGCTGTCTCCTGTGACAGCTCTTGTTTTTGAATCTAAGTAACGAAGTCCTTGATGATAATTGATCAACTTTTAATAGGCATACAATGTTCAATAAAAAAATATTAGAAAAAATTAAACTTTTGAAATATTGTCCAGCATTCATAAAATGATTAAAGCTGGATTAAGCCACTTGCATTTGTGATAATTGAAGATTTGAAGATGTGCTGAGATAAAATTTTACTCTGGTATTAACTAAATAAATTCAGTCATATCAAATTGCAAACATCACATGGAAATGAATTTTAATGCATTTCAGAATGTTTTGTCAGTTTATCTGAAGGCATGCTGCTTTAATTCTTTCATAATTCAGTATTGGGAAAAAAAAAGAGAAAAAAAGAAAGGAAGATGAAAAAACAACAACAACAAAAAACAAACAAAAACCAAATAGAATAATGCATGTCTATAGACATCAACATTGATTGAATTTATTGGCATTACATGTAATTTTGCTAATTTCATCCTTGTAATTTTATATTTTCAGATGAGTTATATATGATGTTTAAATAGCCTACAAGTTGACAGACAGACATCATCATGCAATTTGGTAATGTCAGCCTCGGAGTGTCTGCGGGGAACTATATCATACTTGGATTATGGTGGCACATACAGATTACTAAAAAGTACTGGAATTGCAAACACAAGAAATCAGACTTCTCATCCACTGTCTCATTCCAGTGCTGCTCAAGGTAATATAATATATATGTGTATATAAATAGATATATATTGAAACATTATAAATGTTCCTCAATAATTGTTTTTTCTTGAAATAAATAAGATGATATAACAGTCATCAAATTTAGCTCTGGCCCGGTGGCCCATGACCAGTGTAAAGTGAGTTATGGCAAGCGTAAATTTTAAGAAAATTTAGTTAAATATATAGTAGAATAAATTCAAAACTGGAATTCAGGCCAGCAAAATCAAAATCTTAAATACATTGCCTGTAAATAACAAGCTCCATAATTTCAATATTTTTAGTAGCACTTCTAATGTTTTCTTAGCATATCTTCAGTCAAAATTTTAATGGTGAATTTTAAAATTTGAAAATCTGTTAGTCTACCTTTAAATATATATTGGGAGTCTTATTTGAATTATCTGCCCCACATACTGCATCTTTAGAGTGAGAAAATTTATTATAGGCAGCATTGATCGACAAACTACAAGTCTGTTTTGCACTCATTGGAAATATTTTCAAGATGTTGTTTGATTTAATTTATTTTATATACATTTTATACCTTTCCAAATTTTTGTGTGTCACAGAAAATGCTTGAACTTATGTAAATTGTTCAACAAGTTCAGTAGAAAACACTGGAAATTTTTTATTCACCCTTAATAGTTGTCACAGATTATAATTTTCAGTGTAAGGCAACTGTCAAATTGATTATTGTGTCTTTCCATTTTTCACAGGCTGTCCTAGTAATGCGTTTAGGTTTAAGGGCATTATAAGAATAAATAATGCATATAAGTTGATTCTATAATAATAGTAAAATTAATGTGATATTGGCCATGACACTCTATACAACAATGGGAAATAAATGGCCCCTAATCCCATATTTGTTAGTCTGTTCAAAATCATATTGGGATCATGACTTTTATTAAATTCAGTGTTTTAATATAATATTGTTTATGCTCTTTTTGCAGATGTAGGAATATTCCTGTGGAAGGAATATGTAAGATTCTCTCAAGTATCTGTATATGTGTGGTCAGTATATATCAAATCAGAAGTGCTAGCAACACCACAGAGAGGAATGAGGGTATCGGACAGCTCACCGTGTTCAGTTTGTTTTCCTTAGCAACGTTTTGTGATATTATATCAGACTGTTGCCAGCGTGTGATTTTTCCTGGTCTCGACTACCTGATATTAGTGATCTGTTTCAACGTACAGTCAGTAGTGCTGTCGTGTCATTCTGTGTCCGTATATTCGTGGATGTCGGTCGCAGATACTTGTGCAATGTACGCAGCTACGTTCGTTGCTGTGGCTTTACTACTGGAGTTTAAATACCCACATTATATCTGGTTCCCGTTGATGCGTTCATTTTGTACGCTGGTGCTGGGAACCTGGTTTGCTCACATGTGCATTGTCCTGTTTCAAGAAAGCTCACAGTTGAAGAATTCATTAGATGTTCTTAATGTAACTGGAAACACAAGTTCCATTGTAGCTCAGAGTGCAATTTTGACAGAATCTGAATCAAAGATCGAGAATTTATCTTTTGTGCCAATGTATTTTTCTTGGCATATTCTGTTTAATGTGAATCTTTTGACAATTATTTGGGTAGCAGTGTGGAAATTGGCCAATAGAAACTGCTGTGTGTGCATGCCAGATGAAGAACGGGTGAATCAGTTTGAAAATCGTGTACATTTTGATTACCACATGATCACTCGCATGACCGATTCCGATTATGAGGATTAGTTTCTTGGATGTTTGACCTTAAGCGGCCCACTGGCGTAAACTGAATACTTATGTGACCAGTGCAGATTAAAATCAGCTGGCATAAGTGTGCTGTTAAGATCATGGACTGCACTGTTTGCTATTTAGTTTGTAAATATTTTTTTTAATTTTCCCCTTAATATGATGAATGGTTTTATCCAGATTGAAGGATGGACAAGTCCATTTAAGGTATATAGCGTAGTTAGGGTTAAAACACGTACATCAATGTTCTTTAAGATGCAGGCATCCTGATATTAACATATTTTAAAAAAAAAATCTAATCTTTGTAATATGTATATAAAGAGTTTAAGAAATGTATAAATATTTTCACTTTATATGGTGCTTACATTTTATACACAAAATATTGTGTATTTTACTGTTTTGAGCTTGACTAATCGAAGAATAGGGAGAGCTGTAAGCCAAGTGTATTTATCCCTGAATCAGGGTCAGCATCACACTTTGGTTAAACTCTTGTGTGCAAGGTGATTTCTGCAAAAATACTGAAGGGAATACATTGAAACTTCACACACATTTTTGAGAGCTTAATAGGGAGTCACTGTCCAAGGCCCTGGCATAACTTGAGCATGGGTTTTGACAGAATTATGGCCTTTTTAGAATTTAGAAAATTCTACATTATCCAGACTCTTGCTTTACCATCAAGCACTGGGGATAGTTGAGCACACTGTTCTGCTGACAGCTTTTGTTAAAATACTAAATTTCTACCACAAATAATTTAACAAAGAAGACGCCATTTTTGCACATTTTGACAATCTTGTATAATTAAAAAAAATTAAGTGCCTTAAACTGACTTAAATCAGTTTATTTCCAAACATGGCAATACTTTTACAATTAAAAACACTTCTTTATTTCATATATAATGTTTGGTGCTTGACTTTAAAGGCCCATTAAGCCTAAAAATGCTATGATTTTTATTTCTCAAATTATAAAGCATTTTATTCTTTGGGTCCTGTTACAGTTTCCAAAAAGATACTCATTGGCCACATTGCTGAGCCATATTTTATATCTTTTTTATTGTCGCACTTATTACAGTTATAGTGATTTAGTATTTTGTATGGAAGTCAAAATACCACTTTGTTAACATTTTTGCTACCTTTATGACAAATTTTACATTCAGCGTAAGCCGTTATTTTATTCTAGTGATACACAATTCATATGTTCTAAATCAGTGATTACCGGTACATCATTAAAAAAACATATTTTACACTTTTCTAAAGAATGATAAAATATTCAATTCTGAGGCATAATGTGCCTTTAATGACCAATTTCATAATCTGAATATAGATGTGCTTTAAGT
Source organism: Ruditapes philippinarum (assembly GCF_026571515.1). NCBI lineage: Eukaryota > Metazoa > Mollusca > Bivalvia > Venerida > Veneridae > Ruditapes > Ruditapes philippinarum. The sequence continues at coordinate 32,022 of NW_026856170.1, forward strand.
TGCTATTATTTATGATACTCATTATTATAGCTCATCTTTGAGCATTTACAATGCTCAATAGAGCATACACAATGCTCAGTAGAGTATTCACAATGCTCAAAGACAAATCATTGTGGTATAATGCATTTTATTTGCTATTGTTATAATCTTAACACATTCAGTTATTTGCTGGTTTGATTCCTTAGTTGTATATATTATACATGTACATTTATATATGTTGAATCTCAAAAATTTGCATATTGTAAAAAAATATTTATAATATGAAATGACCTTGACCATTATTTTTTGGACCCATATCTTCTTCTACAAGAGATTTTTCTTTGGAGAATCAAAATATGACCTTGACCTTTTCATGACCTTGACCATTGTGTCAGATTATTCATACTTCAGGAAATTTTACCATATTATTGTTAGTTATTAACAGATATGAGATTAGGGCATTTGTGTTGAATTAAGTTATTAACACATCTTTTTTAGATATTAAAATAGTTTTGTGGATCATCTACATGTAATGTAATTTTAAAGCTTTTATGTATAGAATTTAAAAAGAAAGTAAGTTCTAAGAAATAGCAGGACACCCATTGTCATAATGATGATAATGTACTTTGGTGTGTCAATATTAATTATGTCTCCCCCACCTCGGGGGGAGACATATTGTTTTTGCCCTGTCCGTCCGTCAGTCCGTCCGCACTACCGAATAGGGATAGGGGGCCATCTAACTGTAAACAGAACAAAAGAGAACAATAGAGTTCATTCCGTAACAATAGAGTAAGGGGCCATTGGCCCTCTATTAAACAATAGAAAATAACAAAAGAAATGGCCCCTTATTCCATTTCGGCCGGACGTCCGTCCGTCAGTCCGTCCGTCCATTCTTCGTTTCCGGACGATAACTAGAGTTCCTTTTGACCTACAGCTCTCAAACTTCATAGGATGAATGGTCTTATTGAGCAGATGATCCCTATTGTTTTTGGGGTCAGTAGTTCAAAGGTCAAGGTCACAGTGACCGTTGGTCAATTTCTCGTTTCCGGATGATAACTAGAGTTCCTTTTGACCTACAGCCCTCAAACTTCATAGGATGATTGGTCTTATAGAGCTGATGATCCCTATTGTTTTTGGGGTCAGTAGGTCAAAGGTCAAGGTCACACTGACCGTTGGTCAATTTCTCGTTTCCGGATGATAACTAGAGTTCCTTTAGACCTACAGACCTCAAACTTCATAGGATGATTGGTCTTATTGAGCAGATGATCCCTATTGTTTTTGGGGTCAGTAGTTCAAAGGTCAAGGTCACAGTGACCGTTGGTCAATTTCTCGTTTCCGGATGATAACTAGAGTTCCTTTTGACCTACAGCCCTCATACTTCATAGGATGATTGGTCTTATAGAGCAGATGATCCCTATTGTTTTTGGGGTCAGTAGGTCAAAGGTCAAGGTCACAGTGACCGTTGGTCAATTTCTCATTTCCGGATGATAACTAGAGTTCCTTTTGACCTACAACCCTCAAACTGGGGGGAGACATATTGTTTTTGCCCTGTCCGTCCGTCAGTCAGTCCGTCCGTCAGTCCGTCCGTCCATTCTTCGTTTCCGGACGATAACTAGAGTTCCTTTTGACCTACAGCTCTCAAACTTCATAGGATGAATGGTCTTATTGAGCAGATGATCCCTATTGTTTTTGGGGTCAGTAGTTCAAAGGTCAAGGTCACAGTGACCGTTGGTCAATTTCTCGTTTCCGGGTCAGTCCGTCAGTCCGTCCGTCCATTCTTCGTTTCCGGACGATAACTAGAGTTCCTTTTGACCTACAGCTCTCAAACTTCATAGGATGAATGGTCTTATTGAGCAGATGATCCCTATTGTTTTTGGGGTCAGTAGTTCAAAGGTCAAGGTCACAGTGACCGTTGGTCAATTTCTCGTTTCCGGATGATAACTAGAGTTCCTTTTGACCTACAGCCCTCAAACTTCATAGGATGATTGGTCTTATAGAGCTGATGATCCCTATTGTTTTTGGGGTCAGTAGGTCAAAGGTCAAGGTCACACTGACCGTTGGTCAATTTCTCGTTTCCGGATGATAACTAGAGTTCCTTTAGACCTACAGACCTCAAACTTCATAGGATGATTGGTCTTATTGAGCAGATGATCCCTATTGTTTTTGGGGTCAGTAGTTCAAAGGTCAAGGTCACAGTGACCGTTGGTCAATTTCTCGTTTCCGGATGATAACTAGAGTTCCTTTTGACCTACAGCCCTCAAAATTCATAGGATGATTGGTCTTATAGTTTAGGAAGCATCTTCTCATACAACCTTAACAATAGAAACCATCCATAGACAGCCTTCATTGAAGTGACTACCGGGTATTTACATTATCTTATCTCCATTTCCATTCCTGTTTCCATTCACAGTTATTCTCAGCAGTGGGGGAGACATGCGCTTTTTTACAAAAGCGTCCTCTAGTTTTGACTTGTATTCTATAAACATTTATTTTTATATAAAAAAATGTGCCAATTTTATCTTGTAATGATTAGTATACATTGTACATGTTATGGTTCATGTATATTGTCGATATATTAACAAATCATGTTTACCTAGCCTTTTAGGTTAATTAATTTATTTTTAGATATTTTAATAACAAGATATATTATTGTATAAAAAGAACATTGTCTAATTAGTGTTTTCTGATTATTATTTTTTAAGAAGAATAAACACTTGTATGTTTTTTACCCTATAAATCTTTAAAGTGTTTTGCCACCCTTTTAGGCACAGTACTGGTCTGTGTAGTAAAAAATTGGAAAATTTGGAATCTTTATTACATGTAAGTAAACTTTGAGAAAAAACAACAAGAACACACTTTAATGTATTTTGATTGCGATTAACAATATTTGAGAATCATTTGGGAAAAGGAAGGCAAGTTTAGATCGATTTCATTAATATAAGAAATAATAAAAAGTAATCAGAAGAAATCATGTTTATCCATGTAAAAGTAATGTACATGTAATTCAATCAATTACTGGAGAAAATTGAAAAAATTGTGATCAAAATTTCAAGAAGTAATTGTAATTTAATCAGTTACAGACAAAAGTAATTTGCCTCCCCCATGTCTCATCACTTTTACAACATACATGTACATCTTTTGTTAATAGACAGGTCCATTGGTGTAATTGTAATGTATTTAAATCAAATATTTGATGGCATTTGAAAATTGCATTTGTGTTCAGTCTTGCGTTAAATATATATATGTATAATTATTAAAATTTTAATTATTTTGTCAGAATGACAACATGCTAAAAAATGTGCTATTTTATCTGATTCATGAAAATATTATGTAATTTGTATACATGTACATAAAAAAATTCGATTTTTATGATTAATGTTTTGATTACATAACTCTTTGAAAACCTCTTAAAAGGTACACAGCTATATCTTATGAAATATTTTTATTAAATCAGTTTCATTTATTATCAACTGTAAAATTATCCTGTTTCCATACTCCTATTGTCAGTTCTCAAAAAAATTTAAATGTAAAATTTTACTATTGTTTATGTAATTTTGAATATGGAAATCAGCTCCAGTTTAAATTTTAAATTGTATTGTTTTATTAAAACGCACAACGTTTCGACTCAAAAGTCTTCATCGGGTATAATTGTTTACAGGAAATAATGTCAACATTTATCACTTAAGAATATTGTATGCTAATGGAATAAAATATTCGGGAACAAAATAATATGTTGCTATTTTAAGTTAGATTTCAACTTATTTAACAATGATTTATTGCATTCGTCATTTGCTTTTATGACAATATACTGCCCTAGTACTTTCATACAAACATTTTTTTAAAATTTGAACAATAAATTTTACAGCAGCTATATAGCTTTATACACTTTAAGATAAACTTGAAAGGTATCGTATCTGTAAAAATCATTTATAAAATGCATGTTTTTCTCTGTTATTTGATTTTACAGGTGCCATTAGTTTTCCACTGTTGATAAATATGAAATAAGTAGACTTGTAGCTAATAAGTGAGTAATAACTTAGTACTGGTATGTTATTTAGATACACTCATTATACCAGTGTTAATACCTATTTCTCCATATTTAAGCCACAGGGACCATGCTTAAACCAATAGGGTATTTTTTTTCTGAATCCTAAATGTCATTAATCAAAATTATAATGTTTATCCTATGTTGCCAAATAAAATTGCGAAAATTATTATTTGACTTGTATACATGTACATACTAATAAAAGCAAAGATTATTATGAGGAGAAATGTGGAAGCTTTATGTATCAAAAACTGTTTGCCTAACTTTGATAATAATGCTTCAATCAAAAAATATTTTTTTTCAAAGCCAAGGATAGTGATAGTAATTTAGCTTTATTGAGAATGCAGGCAGCTGTGTTAAGTCACAAAAAGTTCAATTTAAGTATCAGTATTATAGCATGTATATATTTAAAATGTAGCCTTATGAGATTTATGACTTACAATAAGATGTTTTATTTAGTTGGTTTATTACAATGATATTTATTAACTTATGTGCGTAAAATACTCAAGTAGAGAGGGAGGGGTGTCCTGTGGGCGGAAGTTTCGTAATTCTGTAAATCCTGGCCTTGAGGTTTATAAAACTTTTTTTCTGAGTTCTGTCTCGAATCTTAGGATTTTCATTGGTCAGTGTACATACTGTGGCAGATTCTGGTCAATCAAATTACTGAGATCCGAGTTTGAGCCTAGAGAAATTCTTTATAACTTTGGTCTCTGGTAACTAGAGACATTATAGTGTAACTCAAGAAATATTTAAGCTCACAAGATTTCAAAACGTACAGTCATGTATTAGGTTATTTGAGTAGATAGTTATGGATATTTTGTAATTATTATGTGTATCAGATACTAGAACTGTTAATAACTTAATCAATGCATTAAGTCAACTCACAATGAGTATAAAGCTATATTTAGCTGGCAGTAGTTTGTCATATTTTTATGACTGTATGAAAATTTTAAAACAGAAACCCACTCATAATTATTGTTTTAACAAATTTAGTATTGTATATGTTTTTAATTTGTGATGTTTCTAGTCACTCTGTATCATTACATTGTTACCAATGCTAGCCCTTTTATAGAGAGAAATTGATTTGACAGAAATTTGAATTTCTAAAAGGCATTTTCAAATAAGCTTAAGTGGTTATTTTGAAATTTTCAATATTATTATGCCCCCATTTTGAAAAAAAGGGGGTATATTGCTTTGCACTTGTCGGTCCGTCGGTCCGTCGGTCCGTAGACCAAATGGTTTCCGAGTGATAACTAAAGAACCCTTAGGCCTAGGAACTTCAAACTTGGTATGGTGATTGGTCATGACCAGTAGATGACCCCTATTGATTTTGGGGTCAAAGGGGTCAAAGGTCAAGGTCACATTGACCTTGAAAGCAAAAACGGTTTTCCGATCAATAACTAAAGAACCTTAAGGCCTAGGAACTTCAAACTTGGTATTGGTGATTGGTCATGACCAGTAGATGACCCCTATTGATTTTTGGGGTCAAGGGGTCAAAGGTCAAGGTCACATTGACCTTGAAAGCAAAAAACGGTTTCCGATCAATAACTAAAGAACCTTAAGGCCTAGGAACTTCAAACTTGGTATGGTGATTGGTCATGAACCAGTAGATGACCCCTATTGATTTTGGGGTCAAGGGGTCAAAGGTCAAGGTCACATTGACCTTGAAAGCAAAAAGGTTTCCGATCAATAACTAAAGAAACCTTAAGGCCTAGGAACTTCAAACTTGGTATGGTGATTGGTCATGATCAGTAGATGACCCCTATTGATTTTGGGGTCAAGGGTCCAAAGTCAAGGTCACATTGACCTTGTAGGTAAAAACGGTTTCCGATCAATACCTAAAGAACCTTAAGGCTTAGGAACATCAAACTTTGTATGGTGATTGGTCATGATCAGTAGATGACCCCTACTGATTTTGGGGTCAAGGGGTCAATATTATGCCCCCATTTTGAAAAAAAGGGGGTATATTGCTTTGCACTTGTCGGTCAGTCGGTCCGTCGGTCCGTAGACCAAATGGTTTCCGAGTGATAACTAAAGAACCCTTAGGCCTAGGAACTTCAAACTTGTTATGGTGATTGGTCATGACCAGTAGATGACCCCTAATGATTTTGGGGTCAAGGGGTCAAAGGTCAAGGTCACATTGACCTTGAAAGCAAAAACGGTTTCCGATCAATAACTAAAGAACCTTAAGGCCTAGGAACTTCAAACTTGGTATGGTGATTGGTTCATGACCAGTAGATGACCCTATTGATTTTGGGGTCAAGGGTCAAAGGTCAAAGGTCACATTGACCTTGAAAGCAAAAACGGTTTTCCGATTAATAACTAAAGAACCTTAAGGCCTAGGAACTTCAAACTTGGTATGGTGATTAGTCATGACCAGTAGATGACCCTATTGATTTTGGGGTCAAGGGGTCAAAGGTCAAGGTCACATTGACCTTGAAAGCAAAAACGGTTTCCGATCTAATAACTAAAGAACCTTAAGGCCTAGGAACTTCAAACTTGGTATGGTGATTGGTCATGATCAGTAGATGACCCCTATTGATTTTGGGGTCAAGGGGTCAAAGGTCAAGGTCACAATTGACCTTGTAGGAAAAACGGTTTCCGATCAATACCTAAAGTGAACCTTAAGGCTTAGGAACATCAAACTGGTTGGTGATTGGTCATGATCAGTAGATGACCCTATTGATTTTGGGGTCAAGGGTCAAAGGTCAAGGTCACATTTGGACCTTGTAGGTAAAAAACGGTTTCCGATCAATAACTAAAGAACCTAAGGCCTAGGAACTTCAAACTTTGGTATGGTGATTGGTCATGATTGCAGTAGATGACGTATAGATTTTGGGTCAGGGGTCAAAGGTCAAGGTCTACATTGACCTTTTAATTAAAAACGGTTTTCTGATCAATAACAAAAGAACCTTAGGCCTACGGAACTTCAACTTGGTATGGTGATTGGTTATGACCAATAAGATAACCCCTATTGAGTTTTGGCGTTTTTAAGGGGTCAAAGGTCAAGGTCACATTGACCTTGTAGGTAAAAACGGTTTCCGATCAATAATGGAAAGAACCCTTAGGCCTAGGGACTCAAACTTGAGATGGTGATGTGGTCATGACGTTTCATAGTTGGATGATCAGTAGATGACCTAATGATTTTGGGGTCTAGGGTCAAAGGTCAAGGTCACATTGACCTCTTAGGTTAAAAAACGGTTTTCGATCAATAACTAAAGAACGCCTTAGGCCTGGAATTCAAACTTGGTATGGTGGATTGGTCATGAACCAGCAGAATGACCCCTATTGATTTTGGGTTAAGGGGTTAAAGGGCAAGGTCACATTGAGCCTTTTTGAAGGTAAAAATGCTTTCCGATCAATAACTTAAGAACCCTTATTCCTAGGAAACTTCAAACTTGGTATGGTGATTGGTCATGAACCAGCAGATGACCTATTGATTTTGGGGGTCAAGGGGTCAAAGGTCAAGGTCACATTGACCTTGTAGGTAAAAAACGGTTTCCGTTCAATTAACTAAAAACGCTTAGGCCTAGGAACTTCAAACTTTGTGTGATGATTTGGTCATGACCAGCAGATGACCCTATTGAGTTTTAGGTGAAGTGGGTCAAGGGTCAAGGTCACATTGACCTTTTAAGTAAAAAACGGTTTCCGATCAATAACTAAAGAACCTTAAGGCCTAGGAACTTCAAACTTGGTATGGTGATTGGTCATGACCCAGTAGATGACCCCTATTGATTTTGGGGTCAGGGGTCAAAGGTCAAGGTCACATTGACCTTTGAAAGCAAAAACGGTTTCCGATCATAAACTAAAGAAACCTTAAGGCCTAGGAACTTCAAAACTTGGTATGGTGATTGGTCATGATCAAGTAGATGACGCCCTATTGATTTTGGGGTCAAGGGGTCAATCAGGTCAAGGTCACATTGACCTTGTAAAGGTAAAACCCGGTTTCCGATCAATACCTAAAGAACCTTAAGCTTTAGGAACATCAAAACTTTGTATGGTGATTGGTCATGATCAGTAGATGACCCTACTGATTTTGGGGGAAAAAAAAGGGGTCAATAGTTATGCCCCCATTTTTGAAAAAAAGGGGGTATATTGCTTTGCACTTGTCGTCAGTCGGTCCGTCGGTCCGTAGACCAAATGGTTTCCGAGTGATAACTAAAGAACCCTTAGGCCTAGGAACTTCAAACTTGTTATGGTGATTTGTCATGACCAGTAGATGACCCCTATTGATTTTGGGGTCAGGGGTTCAAAGGTCAAGGTCACATTGACCCTTGAAAGCAAAAACGGTTTCCGATTAATAACTAAAGAACCTTAAGGCCAAGGAACTTCAAACTTGGTAAATGGTGATTGGTCATGACAGTAGATGACCCTATTGATTTTGGGGTCAAGGGGTCAAAGGGTCAAGGTCACATTGACCTTGAAAAGAAAAACGGTTTCCGATCAATAACTAAAGAACCTAAGGCCTAGGAACTTCAAACTTGGTATGGTGATTGGTCATGATCAGTAGATGACCCCTATTGATTTTTGGGGGTCAAGGGGTCAAAGGTCAAGGTCACATTGACCTTGTAGGTAAAAACGGTTTCCGATCAATACCTAAAGAACCTTAAGGCTTAGGAACATCAAAACTTGGTATGGTGATTTTGGTCATGATCAGGTAGATGAGCCCCTAAAATTGATTTTGGGGGTCAAGGGGTCAAGGTCAAGGTCACATTGACCTTGTAGGTAAAAACGGTTTCCGATCATAACTAAAGAACCTTAAAAGGCCTAGGAACTCAAACTTGGGTATGGGTGATTGGTCAATGATCCAGTAGATGACCCGTATAGTTTTGGGGTCCAAGGGGTCAATAGGGTCAAGGTCACCATTTGACCTTTTAATTAAAAACGGTTTCTGATCAATAACAAAAGAACCCTTAGGCCTAGGAACTTCAAACTTGGTATGGTGATTGGTTATGAACCAATAAGATAACCCTATTGATTTTGGCGTTAAGGGGTCAAAGGTCAAGGTCACATTGACCTTCTAGGTAAAAAACGGTTTCCGATCAATTAATGAAAGAACCCTTAGGCCTAGGGACTTCAAACTTGAGATGGTGATTGGTCATGATCAGTAAGATGACCCCTAATGATTTTGGGGTCTAGGGTCAAAGGTCAAGGTCACATTGACCTCTTAGGTAAAAAACGGTTTTCCGATCAATAACTAAAGAACCCTTAGGCCTAGGAACTTCAAACTTGGTATGGTGATTGGTCATGACCAGCAGATGAACCCCTAATTGATTTTGGGGTTAAGGGGTTAAAGGGCAAGGTCACATTGACCTTGAAGGTAAAAATGCTTTCCGATCAAAATAACTTAAAGAACCCCTTATTCCTAGGAACTTCAAAACTTGGTATGGTGATTGGTCATGACCAGCAGATGACCTATTGATTTTGGGTTCAAGGGGTCAAAGGTCAAGGTCACATTGACCTGTAGGTAAAAACGGTTTCCGTTCAATTAACTAAAAACGCTTAGGCCCTAGGAACTTCAAACTTTGTGTGATGATTGGTCATGACCAGCAGATGACCCCTATTGAGTTTTAAGGTGAAGGGGTCAAAGGTCAAGGTCACATTGACCTTTTAAGTAAAAACGGTTTCTGATCAATAACTCAAGAACGCTTAGGCCTAGGAACTTCAAACTTGGTATGGTGATTTTGTCATGACCAGCAGATTACTCCTATTGATTTTGGGATCAAGGGGTCAAAGGTCAAGGTCACAATGACCTTGTAAGTAAAAACGGTTTCTGATCAATAACTAAAGAACGCTTCGGCCTAGAAACTTCAAACTTGGCATGGTGATTGGTCATGACCAGCAGATGACCCCTATTGATTTTGGGGTCAAAGGTCAAGGTCACATTGACCTTGTATGTTAAAACGGTTTCCAATCAATAATAAAGAGAACCCTTAGGCCTAAGAACTTCAAACTTGGCATGGTGATTGGTCATGACCAGCAGATGACCCTATTGATTTTGGGGTCAAAGGGGTCAAAGGTCAAGGTCACACATTTGACCTTGTAGGTAAAAACGGTTTCTGATCAATTTACTAAAAAACGCCCTAGGCCTAGGAACTTCAAACTTTGTATGATGATTGGTCGTGACCAGCAGATGACCCCTATTGAGTTTTGGGTCAAGGGGTCAAAGGTCAAGGTCATGACCAGTAGATACTTTATAACCCTTATTAATTGTTTGATCACTGGGTCAGAAGTCATGCATAATAACCTTATCACATGACTAATTGGCTGCTGATAGGGGGCATACATGTTTTACAAACATATCTTGTTTATTTTCCTTTTGATGTGTAGGAAAACCACATGGGTTAGAAGTACACCTTGGTAACTACATATGTCATTATCAACAAGTTTGCAGAAATATGAAATTAAATGCATAGCTTGTTCTTTTATTTATATATGTGTGTTTTTTGTGCTTTTGAGGAACAAAATAAAATCATAGTGTATATAATTATATTTTTAAAGAACAGGAACAAAATGTAAATGGTGCTTCGTATGATGTTTATTTCATGAATGCCAGTAAGATCTTCTATTATATACTTATCAATGAAATATTGATGAAATAAAATGTTTTTTTTTCATTTTCATTAATTTCACAGTATAAATTTATTTTTCACTGCAGTGAAAAATATTTTCTGTATTTTCACTGGTATCTTGCTGGACTTCTTTCTTCTTAATTCAGCTAATACACAATGTAAATGGGGAAGATTTTGTAAGTGTAATGTCAAAAAAGATAAAATTGTATATAATATACAGAAAAATCAAGTTTTTCTATAAATACCAAATTTATTTTCATCTTGTAATATGAAAATTATCATGTTTCACTCATGGCTACCGCCACCCATGAAATATTCATTTTCATACCACTCAATGAAAAATAAATCATGTATTTATAGAAAAAAACTTAAAATATTGTCAATGTAATGCCAGATATAGTACATAGAAAAATCTTATTAATTTTATTAGTATTTTTATGAACAGAAAACTAGATTTCATTGCAGAAAATAAAATTAAAATGTTTGTTGCATATTTGAGTAGTAAATCAAAACCCTGATTCAAAATGATTGAACCTTGTGAGAAATTATTTCCATGTTGACAAACACAAAAACTGCAATAACTTTATGCTGTATTCTATATAGTCAGAATTTGTTTTTTGAGTAATTTTGAATTTCTAAGATATTTCTTTTAGATATTTTTTTAAGTTGCATGCCACCAGATAAGTCAAAATATTTCAAGAAAAACCAAACTTGACAAAAATGGACTTTGATCTTAAGAAAAAAGTAAAAAGATTCAAGATAAAAGTAACAATGTCCATGTTATTTGCGATAAATGACTGATTTTGTAGTATTTCTCACATATTTCTACTGCATTACTAATGCAGATTTCAAGATTTTATTGATAAGTCTTTAGGTCTTCAGCAGGACGGGCTATTTGTGCATATTTTAACCCCTTTCCTGTATAAATTTACATGTTTGCAATGTGTAAATTATTTTATGTTCACTTCACAATATTTTACTTTTTAATACGTTTTTAACATTTTCATGAAAATTACCAGGAATCTGGAGTTATGCTGCTTTAAGGATTTATTTTATTGAACTTTTCATAGCAACAGTGCATTTATATTTCATTTCTTTTTAATTTTTGCATGTTCTCTTGTCTTTCATTGTCAATCTTTTGTATTTTGAAGTTTAACCCTGTCCCCATGGTGCAATAAAATATTGAATATAAGTATTTTGTTATTGTTTTTACAGCTGGATGGATATAAGAATAATGGATCTCTATTACTCATCCTGGTGCCAGCATTTGAATAGCATTTGTTTAAGGTTGAGCAATTTATTTTCCCATTGGGGATATTCCCATAATTATGGAATGTATATCGTGGGTAACTGCCAATATTATCTAGATAATGTAGTATGTACAGAATATATACCGTATAACTGATGATGTTTTCCCATTGACCAGTGAAGGCATTATCTTGAAATACTGCACATGTCCTTGGAATTACATGTATAGTGTCCAAGACCATAAGCTCTAACATGGATTTGGTCCGACTTGAACATGGATTTGGTCCGACTTGTAAACTTAGCACATACCTGGTTACAATGTGACTCAGCTATTTACTACAAAGGTACTTACTTGAAACTTACACATGTCTTCAAGAGACTCCAATGATGGTTTTTGACAATATGGGACACAGATTCAGGACTGGTTAAAATTTTTTCAAGTCTTTGTTACAATCAAGCCAAAAAATAAATGCCACATTAAAGCACAAGAGCGATCAGTAATCACATGTGTCGCCTCATGATGGCCAATTTCATGTTGGGACAAATTTTGTGACAGACGGACAGACAGACGGACAGTGCACAACTAGACTAACAACTTTGTACTGATCATCCCTGTAAAGTTTGGATAAAATTGCACCAGTAGTTTATGAGGAGTAGTCCGGACAAGCTTTTGCGTATCTGGCAACACACAGAAAAAAACACCTTTTTATCAAAGGGCCATAACTCAGCCAAAAATCATTCAACCGGAAAACCCGTGCAATATGCGCAAGGACTTGAGCTACAGATCAATCCTGAAAAGTTTCATTGAAATTGCATAAGTGGTATAAGAGAAGTAGTGTGGACAAACTTTAAAAATAAAAATTATTAAAGGGCCATAACTCAAACAAAAATCATTGAACCGGAAAATGCTGACAATATGCACAACTAGACTTGGTACTGATCATTCCTGTAAAGTTTGGATGAAATTGTACCAGTAGTTTATGAGGAGTAGTCCGGACAAGCTTTTGTGTATCTGGCAACACACAGAAAAAGAAACCTTTTTATCAAAGGGCCATAACTCAGCCAAAAATCATTCAACCGGAAAACCCGTGCAATATGCGCAAGGACTTGAGCTACAGATCAATCCTGTAAAGTTTCATTGAAATTGCATTAGTGGTATAAGAGAAGTAGTCCGGACAAACTTTAAAATTAAAAATTATTAAAGGGCCATAACTCTGACAAAAATCATTGAACCGGAAAATCCTGACAATATGCACAACTAGACTTGGTACTGATCATTCCTGTAAAGTTTGGATGAAATTGCACCAGTAGTTTATGAGGAGTAGTCCGGACAAGTTTTGTGACGGACGGACGGACAGACGGACAGACAGACAGACAGACAGACGGACAGACGGACAGACAGACGACGGAGAAGTGATCCCTATATGTCGCCACTACTCCGTAGAGGCGACACAAAAATTACATTGAATTTGACAATTTTCAAAGTTTAAATCAACACGATAAATTGTCACAGTTTGATGGTTAAATTCACATGATAACCTGACATTGTCTGACTTTCAATGTCACAGATTTATTTGTTACAGTTTTGACATTCAATGTTGCCTGCTTAGTTGTCACAGTGTTACATACTTTTCACAGTTTGCCAAACAATGTTACATTATAATATGTCACAGTTTGACAATATCACACTGATAATTTTCACAGTTGGACAAATAAATATCACATGAAAATTTGTCAGTTTGTTGGTCAATGTTACATCAGAATTAGTCGGGCTTGAGGGTCCAAATACCTGTTACCTTTTTTTTACTTAACACATTGAAATACACAATTCATCTATGCTTGTAAATAACTTATATTTTTAACTTATATTCATTTGTTAATTTAGATTTAATCAATAATAAACACCATAATAACTGTTTACCTTTTATTTCAGTGCAATATTTATTTTATTTTTTGCACATATAAATGGTAACAACACATATAATGATAATATTTTATCACTAAACAATAATCATTTATATTTCTCTCTTTCCAATAAACATATACTAGTATACATCTGAGAAGGAACACGATAATTTATATCAAAAGCCCGAAATGTAAGTAGTTGTAAAAAAGATTGTATTTCAAATAACTTACAATTTTTTTTATAGATACCAGTCTGATATAGGTACATGTACTATTAAATACATAGACTGTGTACCATGATTTCTATAAAATGCTCATTTACCCTTGGATATTCATGTAGATAACTATTTAAAACTACATGTATATCTCTTTTTTAACAACAATTATGTAATTGTATTACTTAAAAAAATGTTATTTTCAATAAAATCAATATACATGGATTTTATATGAATTAGTTATATGAGTAAAAAATAAACAGAATTATTTGACACAATAACACCTTTATGTAAGTATTCATTCACTTCACTAACATACTTTTCATGTCAAATGTTTCAAACACTTAAAAGTGTGTCCCAGGTTGTTAGAATGTACTTTTATTTATTACATGTAACTCGAGAAAAGAATTTATACACAAATGTACACATTATTCTAGAGACTCTAATTTAACAAACCTAAAATAATGTACCAATATATTGGAACTGAAAACTTTTTAAAAACAAAATTATACTTTATAGAAGCAAATTTATGAAGTATTTTGGCAGTAAATTAATGATTTAATGTAAAGCAATTCTCACTGATACAGTCAGAACCCATTTAAATTATTCTTTATTATAAAAAATATTGAAGCTTTAATGCTGCTTTTCATGGTTAATATTTCAGAATTTTTGTTTAGACCTTTAATAAGAAAGTGAATTTGTAAAATAACAATTTGAAATATTTACAATCTTTTGTTTTTTCTTGCTTTTTTCTGAATCATGAAAGATGCCCATATTTTTTTGTCTTACAGCTCTATCAATATTTGTCTGATGTCAAATTTTAAATCCTAAATCAAAAGTTCATTCGCAAGATAAAACAATTTATTAAATTTAAATGTAACATAATAAATTACAATAAAAACCTGATTACTTTTTTAATTATTAATTTCGCTAAATTCAAAATTAACACAAAGTCAGTAACCAGTATGAGAAATAAATGAAAATAATTGCAATAACAAATTAATATTATTTCGGATATTAAAACTACTCTTGATCATGTAAAAATTGTTCTTCACTTTCCTGTAACACGGCTTCTGTACTAGCTAATTCCACCTGTAAATACAAACAATATAGAAACATGTACCTTTATCCAATTAACAATTGTTTATATTACTTCATTTGGTTTACTGACATCACATTTGACTTCATATGATGTGTAATCATTCCTTTTTAAAAATACTTCTCCGCTCAATGTAGTTCAACATATTCTTTTCTCAATTCTCTTTAATTAGCATGTTCAAATTCAATTAGATTCCTGCACATTTGAAACCAAAACCATGCATTATTCTAACAACAATGCACTCCAAATTGATATCTATTTTCCTAAAAAAAAACCCAACATTAATTAGATTATAAGATAATTGATTTTCAATTTACACTGTTCACAAATTTGAATAAAACCTGTTGTAAGAATTCTTAATATTTTGACTTATTTAATGACTTATTCAATATAACTTGTGACATTGTGATGTAAAAATATAAATGTTCATACCTTTGGTATAGGGTACTGTGTGGGTTCTGGGGCACTGTTTCTGTCAAAATCTTTCATGGTACCACAATTGGCTATATCATCTACCCAAACACCTTCATACAATTGTCCATGGGTGAGGTAATAAAATTTCCCAGGTCCGTTCTTTTTATCATCACGCCATGAACCCTCGTATCTGTTTTCATTTGCTGTAAGGAGAGAAATTTCTTTTCAATATTTGCTGTCTTATTTTGAGGGGAAAAAAAAATATAAATATGATATTGCTAAGTTGACTAACATTATAGTCAAAATCTCAGTGAGTTAAAACTGCATGCCGTCAGATGAATAAACAAATTGTAAAAAATAAAATTTATGTTATGTTATATCACTATTTCTACCAAGTGAATAATTATATACTGGATATTTATCAAACATTTTCCAAATTTTCATAGAATTAGAATAAATCTGGAAAGTTAAAGTTTAAATATGCGTGACATCTTTATTTTCTTTAGAGAAATTGTAAGAATATCATGCAACACAATGCTTAGTAGAAAGTCCCTAGGGAATTATTTGATAGAATCAGATAGTATTTATACAACCTCTGTTGAGATGATATCAGCTGGTAAAGTGTTCTTGTTGATGAATAATTAACAACTTCAATGCCTTATAGTCTAATCCTTATAGAGATTGGCTAATTGCTTATTTAAGATGCATGACAGATATCAGATGAGCAAAATGAGATGGTTCCAAATAATCAATATTTCAATATCAATGCTTAAAACAAAAGATATGCCAGCAATAGTAATTGAAATTATTCAGATAATGAAAAGCAGAAGTCTACACATGTATATTAAGATCCTAAAATTGAATAAAATCTTGATTTTAAAATGATGTACTTGTACTTTTATTACAGATTTTGTCTATGGATGCTTAGAACAACTGTCTAAAGATAACCCTTTGGCTGTGTGGCTGAGAGGTTAATGTGAGAGGGGCAAGCCAATTTGTTTCCTTCAGCAAGAAACTTTAACAATCATCGCTTTAATAGTTAGTTCAGGAAACAGATAAAAAAGTGTTTCAATAAGCTTTTATCTTCAAAACCAACAATTCAAACTAAAATAATTAAGATAAAAATAAAAACTGAAAAAGCTTACGTAAATTACCTCAACATTCTCCTTGCTCCTTACGTTTGTTAATGCAAATACCACTCGCCCTCGTATTATTTTTCCATCTTTGTAAACATTCTTCCCCCCACTTCCACTTCATTGTCTATCCAATTCCATTCCCTTATTTAATATCCTATCTGTGGTTAGAAATTTGTCCCATAACCCTGAACAAAAAATAAAGAATCTTTTTCAGAGAGCCCATTTATTTTTGCACTGATGTATTTTTATGTCTAACAGCTGTATTTCCATGATTTACTGTGTCATTTTGTTCAAGGGAAACTTAAGTTTGTCCTCTTTTACGACATCAGAGTGCACATTATGCAGGACAATTTAATAGCAAACAACTTTTGCTAAACAAACATGAATGCAAATGCATTGAAATCACTCACGAGTGCTTACCTGTGAATGCCTTTTAATGTGCAAATTTTCACTGATGACTGTTAAGTTTAATAAAATCACTTCTAATCTACGGTACCATATCATTTAAGACACAAACAGCTTAAATGATAAAGAAAAAGATTTATACAATGTAAATTATGAAAACGTACATGTCTCATGTCATTTTTCCAGCCACCAGAATATTCTTTAACAAATGCTCCTTTCTTTTTGGTGTCAGGTCTACTGTATGTACCAAAACCATTTCTTTTTCCTTTCTTCCAATCTCCATCATAGATTGTGCCAGTCTCCTTCCATTTGTATGTTCCTTTACCTAAAATGTAAAGAAAAATAAGCAATGCATGGCAAGTGATACCTTAAATTTTATGCAGGGAATTCCCCTTCATGTTTAAACCCTTGATATACTTTAAAAATACTGACATCCCCAAAAAATGTTCTTTTTATAAGTTTTTATACAAATTTGTTTAGGAAAAGTCGCTAAGAGGGGAGATAAAACCCATTTAAAAAAAATTAAACCAAAATTCTTTACCCTAGTAAATTAATGGGCTAACTTTGTAACGTTTTTGGGAGAAAATCAGGGCAGCATGACTTAGACTCAAACATGTGACCTTTGCAATTCTTTCCTCAGATCTACATACGGTACTGACTGAGCTCCTCAGCTAGATACACATCTTCTCAATTTATCAACAAATCAATAACATGTCATAGCATGGTGGTGGAAAAATGAGGAACATACATGTATAGATCTAATTTCTATTTTTTCTCTCATGATTTATTTTATACATGTAATGTTAAAAAGATTTTTTATAATTTTAAATTTCCCATAAAGAAGGGTAAATACAAATTTAAATTCCACAGACCCCTATTTCTTACCGTCCCTTTGATTTTTTAGCCATTCTCCTGGGGTTTTATCCCCGTTTAAAAATAAAAATGTTTGAACATTCCTTTTTTTTTGTGCTTTAATCGTTTTTCTTTTCCCTTTAAAAATTTTTAAAATTTTGGGTTTTTTTAACATTGGCAATTTTTAAAATTTCTTTAAAATCAAACGAAATTTAAACCGGGTTTTGTATTGATTCACAAACACTGATTTTTAAACCCCTGTTTTTTTTATTTTTTTTTCTTACCTAAAACCGGAAATTTAAACTTTCTTAATTACAAGGGAAAATCCAAATTCTTTTTTTGCGCCCTTTTTTTGATGTAACAATTTTTATTTGACAGAAATCAAATCGTATCGATTTATTCAGAGTAATACATAAACACTTACAATATTGTCACATATATCAACATGCATATATAAAACACAAAAAATACAACAAAATATTTATAAAATTAATTAGTATGTTTTATCTTATCCTAGGAATGCCCATATTTTAAGCTAAAAGCTTATTTCCAATAGGGTCCATTTACTACTACAATATTATCACTCTAACTTATATCATAATAATAAATGAATTATTAAGAAGTTGAAATAAATGAAAAATATTGACACAACTTCAATTTCTGAAGAAAAAACCAATAAATCCAAATGTATAATAAACAGTTGTATAAAGCATAGTTTATAGAGTTTCTTCCCTAAAAAATTATTCAAAAATTGATTTAAAATTTATTTTGAATAGCTATATACAATACCATTAATTATTATGCACTTAAGTGCATATGATTAATTTTAAATAACTGTATAAAGCACCATATGCACTTAAGTGCATTCACCTTGGACTATGGATTTTAAACATGTACACACAGATTGAAAAAGTATATCTACTTTAAAATTAAAATAAGAATATAATTGTATACACCATTATAAACCTGATATCACCAACAGTTATGTTTTATAATGTGTCATGCATATTAAAATTAATTGTGGCCTGATCTACTAACCTAGATCTATATGTTTTGCTTACGTTATCATGTTAGACAGATGGTTCAAAAACCGTCTAGATTTGAAACGTAACAGGATTACAAGCAGTAATTAAGCAGTAATAGTACTTCTGAACACTATTGCTTACATTACTGTTGTAATTTGTTATTTCATGTTCATTATTCCAGTCCACGTCGGTACAATTGAAAAAAGAATTTGTAACAGAATTACCAACGTCCCCGCCTCAGAGAAGTTTTATATGAAGCATAAAATTATGCTTTTTAAAAAATAAAGATTCAGGTATGGATCTCAGGACTTTCAGTCCAAAATTATGACCAATGCTAGATCTGCAAATGCATCAATAAATTTATTAAAGAATCATCATGTGAAGCTTTGACTTCTAAGTGTGACCTTGACCTTGGAGGTAGGGATGCAGGTGTTGTGCATGTATACATATCGTCTTATTATTGTAACTATTTGTGCCAAGTATTTTCAAAATCCCTTGAACTATGAAGAAGTTATAGATCGGTTACAAAATATACCCTCTAACAGACTATGTTAATTTTTGACCTCTAAGTGTGACATTGACCTTGAAGGTAGGGATGCATGTGTTGCGAATGACACATCGGCTTATTATAGTGACTTTTTGTTCCAAGTATTTTCAAAATCCTTTGATCTATGAAAAAGTTATGGACCAGACATATAACAGACTATGTTAATCTTTGATCTCCATGTGTGACCTTGATTTTGGAGGTAGGTGGCCGGTTGTTGTGCATGACACATCGGCTCATAATTGTGAACAATTGTGGCAAGTATTTACAAAATCCCTTCAAAGATAAGAAAGTTATGGACCGGACATGACATATACCCTCAAATAGACAAAGCTGACCTTGAATGAGCAAGTGCGACCTTGACCCTGGAGGTGAAGTAGGGGTCTGGTTGTTGCGCATGACAAATCGTCTTATTATAAAAAACATTTGTGCCAAGTTATCTCTAATTACTTTGATAAATAACAAAGTTATGGACCGGACACGAAAGTGTGACGGACGGACAGACGGATGGAGCCTATTTCTATATCCATCTTTTTTCTTCGAAAAGGCAGGGACAATATCTCATTCCTAAGCTTTCGTTTCATGACTGTCTAACTACATATATTTTTATTTGAAATACCTTAAATTATCTAATTTATTTTACACGCATTTTAATATACTGTAAGTTATGACAAACAAGATCTATGTTCAACATGGGCGGCATTCATTGAACGCAATCCCCACACGACACAGCAACACAGGACTATTGGCAAGGAGACCAACAGGACACACGGCAAAGCACGGACGAGGTGATTACTTTAATAATATAAAATAGGAAAAATAGAAATAACAGGAATAGGAAATTGTAAAAGAAGACGATAATTGTGAAACTTGTATATTTGTGTGTTGTTTTTTTAATCAGAATAAAATCATTTAATCATATATTGATGTAAAGTTCCATTAGAACCTCCTTTGAGATCCATTTTTTATAATAAAATGTACGACTGTCAAGTGAAATTTTAAATACGTATAATATAATATCAAATACTTAATTATTCCGATATAAGTTGCATAGGTATCAATCACATAAGCCCTTAGAAATGGTTGTTCCCTCATTTTACTAAAAATCCACGATGAAGCTCTTGCCCTATTCAAACTGAATACGTCGCGAACACTAGTCTTGTAATCTTAGTCTTCACTGAGCCAGAGAAAGGTATAAAAACACCGTAGATAATTTAACACAGCCAAGTGCTACAAAGAATCCAAAATGCATTTTTTGCGAATAACTAAATTTATTTCAGAAATTCCAATAGAAGCTCAAGTTCCAGTTGATAATGTTTATTTTAGAAACAATGTTTCTTTACATAAACTTATTGAACCATGTACATGTATATCTTTGATAAATATAATTTAACGTCAATATTAGGTGACACGCATGTACCAAAATAACTTTACTATTTTACATTCATTAATAAAAGTCTCATCTTTACATGTATACATATTACATACATGTATATAACGTAGGATACTAACATAAGATACACGAAAAGGCATTCTAAACAGAAATACTAGAGACTGTTGACTTTTTGCTTTTAAGTTCTTACTAACTATTCAAACGAATGAATGGAGTTTATAATGATTTAGTTATCATAAGACTCATCTTAATGATAACTGTGAGTATCTATCAATGAATCACTACCACACCCATAATCTTTCACAATGAAAATGTTGGTTGGAATGCATTTTGCAACTACCTGAAAAAAATGCTACTTCCCGAAAAAGGTGATACATGTATAAAGTGTAGATACTTTTCTTGACAGATCTTTAACACACCAAGTAAAATATTTTAAGCAGGATCTTCAGGAATATTTTTCTGCATTTATACCAATCACACTAATTGAAATAACTTTTATTTGGATGCCTGTGAAGTTTAGTTATCAATAAACCTTCAACAACTAGATTGCATATTGTACTTTCTGAAACTACAATCATTTAAAGAAAATACTTAAGTTGTCTTTACCCTATTTTCAAAACTTCTGAGTATATTGAAAATTGTATCAATATTTGAAATATCTCTGGACAAAAAAAATAAAACAATTTTTTATTTTTTTTAAAGGAGAACTATCTGCATATTTCAAATTTTAGGGGAGGAAAGGGAGGGGTGGACGTCAGTGTAGGGAGAGAATTATAGTCTGTCAAGATTTCAAGATGTATTCAATACTGCCATCGTTCATAAGAACATGTGACATTAAATACAAGGTTGTGAACATGTTACAACCAGAACACAGAAAAATATACATAAAACAGAAGAATGAGTGACAGTTATATTTTACCCTTAAAATAAAATAAAGATATGACTAGATTCCCATTAATACACAGACAGACAGACAGATACCTTTATTGATCATCAGGTTACATGTGTTACATATAACAACATGATGTGAAAATACAAACATACATATTTTACAAAACTGGTGGAAAACAGGGTATTTGATAAACATGTGGATTGAGTCAACATTATTATAAGTTAAATAATCTCATAATTATATAGTTATTGCAATTGTTTTCCTAACATAAGGGGGAGACTATCAGAAAAATGCTAGACTAATCGACAGGGTGCAAAATATAGAAATTTAAGGTTCTAAATTTAGAAACAGTGTTTACTACATTTGTAGTAAATTAACGGTATGACAGTTTTTATGAATGGGATAAATCCCACGGGAAGCATGATTATTAGCGGGAACATATTTATTACTAAACTTTCATTGGCTACAAATCCTGTCGTGTGAACAAGGGCAGTGTTACAAATCTACATGTATTTATATCTATTTAATCGGAATATCTTTCACTGGTGAGTTTTTGTTTTATTTTATTTTTCTATCAATTACAAACTACTGAGTATTTGTTACTTTTAATATGTATGATATTAACCTACAAAGACCCTTTAGTGCGACTTCATTATTTGAGTTCAGTAATTGACTATATTTGATGATATTTGGTCTGGAATAGAAATATGAATCTATATTATTTTCCCTCGATTGTATAAAACGTTTGCATACGAGGAGAGTATGGAATTCGTCACCTAAATCAGAAAAACAATTTAGACATTTCCTATCATTATAATTGACATAGCTATTCCTCCAACGGCCAGTTTCGATGGGAAGTTTATGATTTGCTGTTCTAAATTTCAATAGTTTCAGACCTTGGTTCATTGGTAAAATATTAAGATATTTTTCAAATGTTAGTTCCGTTTTGAAAAGGGCATAATTTTTTCCCTTTGATGAGTTCTGCAGTTCTGACGACCACTTTTGAAAATATTGATTTAATAATGTTTCTTTAATAATTTTTGCTATGCTATTGCTAGTAATAGTTCTCTGTTGCAGCCACAAGTATGAGTAACCTGTCTCGTTAAAAATAGTGTAAACATGTTTCATCCATTTAAAGGCCTTAAAATCATCTGCGTATAACATTGCTTCATAGCATAACGATGATATTTTATTATCTTTTTGCGTAATAAGTTTATTCCAAAATGTGATCATTCTCGATTTAATTGTTATTTCTATAGGATAATAACCGAAAATTATGGTTCGTTAACACAATTTTTTAGGAGACTGATGATACAATATTATACTTATTATTTGCATGTTGTAATTATTTCTTTACAAAACAAACCAAGGTTTTTATAATAATACGGTTTAATAAATTTAGTCTATTAATAACAAAATGTGAACAATGAAGGAGATAGTGAAATTTGTAACTCACATAAAGTTTATATAAGTAAGTTTATCTCTATACTGTATTATGGGAATCTACCTATCTTATGTAGAGTATGGTTTGGATTGAATATACGACCAACTTTGACTGTGTGTTTAATATTTATTTTGATGATGTGTAAATGAAACCTATAAAATGAATAAACAATTATAAATACATGATATACAAAACACAAATTAAAATACAAATTTAATATGAATATTATTTTAACATTTTATATTTTAAACAATTTTAATTATTTTTGATTATTTAATTTATACATTTTATTACATTTATTTTAAGTAATTTAAAGTAAAACATATTTTACTAGGTGCAACAGGCTGACCTTTGTTATATAAAATTATAAATATTAAATTTGTTTTATAAACAACAAACGTCCTTTAAGTTGATTTATATAAAGACAATATTTATTAATGTTTTATGAAGAACTACTGCAGTTAACTTTACAATGCAAAGTTTGAAAATGAGTTTTTAGAAAAGGAATGTAAATTGCCCATGCATAAAATAATATAAAATTACTTTTATTTAATTACATTTTTACTTAACAAATATACAAAATATTTATTAAACATTACTTAACAACACAAAACATAACAAAAACATAACAAAAAAAACAGTTTACTAAGTATAGTAACTTACAACAAAAACAAAACATTACCCATAATTTTTATAATAATAAATAAAAATAATGTTTTGTAATTATGCCTAAATAAATAAAAATGTACAGTTAGTTATTCACTACAGTACTGGTCGGAAACTGTGTTTGTAAATATAAAATAAGTATACAAATAGGCAGTAAATTAACCTTATTTACACTTAATTGGCATTTTATGATTCATACATCTAGATTTTAACAAAACCCAATACATTTGCCAATGAAGTATGTTAAAATACATTTGGTACCTGAGGTTGTAGTATCTTTGGGTTCATTAAGGAGAATCAATACTCTCTAGCGGAAGTTCTGGCGCCTATGACAACAATGACGCCTTTTGTGCTTTAATTTGGATATTCTTTTTATTTCCCCCCATTGCAAAACATAATCATGATTCTGCCAGATGAACCTAAAGCACAAGATGTGCCTAAGATTATTCAGGTTGTTGGAATACTCTCTGATAATATGTATTCTGCCCGCAAATGTCTAAACTTTGACAACTCAACTGATTCGCACTCATTTATTTTCGAACTAAGCGAGCCTGCATATTTTAGTAGCTATTTTGTTATATTCTTTATGCTTTTTAGGTCGCACAATGATTTTATCAGGAACTGGCATATGGCTTAAAGTGATTTTTAATCAAATGTTAATTCATTTCATAAGAATACAATAAATAAAATGTTAATGATAATTATAAATGTGCCAACTTTAACTTATAAACATAAATTTACATGTAGAGATTAAGTTAAGATAAAAATAACTTATATCAATTAAAATTTTATTATTTTTTTTGAAGTCAGTCTTCAGTTTAAGTGTTTGTGACCAATTAATTTTGTAAACACATAGTAATAAACACTCATATAGGAGTGATATACCGTAATAAATGTGTTGTGTTTCATTTTAAATTTTGCTACATGTATTGTATTGAACAAAAATTATTCAGAACGCTTTATCATATTACATAATTATTTGAGTGCTGTTCTTGTCTGCATTAAATGTAAATTCTTGCCAATATACAATACCCTGTACAAATAGCATAATTTAATTTCCCTTTTTAAATTTTACAGCCAAGAAATCACAAAGCTAAAGTCAGTGTCTGGTAAGTGTAGCAGCACCTTGATTTGTTTATAAATGCATTAATGAATTTTAATTATTTTTTTGTAATCTTTCAATGCTTGTCAGAAGATGCGCATCATAATTTTATAAAATTCTAAGCACACTTTGAAATGAAAAGTAAAACTTAAGAAAATGATTTGAAAATTAAGTGCTTTACATGAATGTATATGATGATAGTTCTTGTTTTTTGTTTTAGGGCTGATTTGACAGTTGATGACCTGGACAGAATCAATGAGTCATTGAATGCTGACCACATCAAAATGTAAGATTGAATGAAATATGAGCCGCGTCATGACAAAACCAACATAGTACGTTTGCGACCAGCATGGATCCAGACCAGCCTGTGCATCTGCACAGTCTGATCAGGATCCATGCTGGTCGCTTACCAACTCTATTACAAGTAGAGAAACTGATAGCAAACAGCATGGATCCTGATCAGACTGCGTGGATGCGAAGGCTGGTCTGGATCCATGCTGGTCGCAAACCCATTATGTTGGTTTTGTCATGACGTGGCTCAATTATTCTTGCATATCAGACAGAATAATAAACTGTTTACATCGGTGCTAGAAAAACCTGTCTTACACCCCCATGTAAAACAAGTGATAGATGATATCATTGATATTGATGCTGTTTATGAATGAATGGAGTCCTTAAAATAATATCATTTTTCTGTTATGAATGAAATTGTAAATACATATACTGGATAATTATTAATATGTAATATGCAAGAAAAAGAATCAAACACCGACTGTCGTTTCAGACAAATATCTCTCATGTAACTGTTTAGCAGAAACTCAATAGAGCCTTGTTACAGCTGTAAACAGTTATCCTTAAGCTAGATATACAGGCAGCCGGTGTGAGATCCATATAACTTTTACCTTATCTGCTTGCACATTTCAAGTATATAGCCATCATTATTTATGTGTAGTTTTTATACTGACATTATAATATGGTATGGTAATAAAAGTGATGATGTCACAATAAAGTTAAAAATAACGTACATGTAAATATATATGGTTAATAAGCACACAGAAAACGCAACAGCCACTGTCAGATGACTATAGGTTAGGATACTGGACCGCCATTTCAAAGACCCATGGTTTAAAGTCCAGACTGTGGCGTGCCGATTTTTCGTGTGGTTTTTCTCTGTCTAATTTATATTTATTTTATATACATGTACAATGTTTTACTGTTTTCAGGGTTCTTGCAGATATATTTCACCTTGACGACCACAAAACAAGTCTTAAAACTGGTATAGTCATGGATCTGTACTACTACACTCTCCAGTTTGCCAGGGAAAATAAATTTACCAAGGAGCAGACATCTGCCTTTTTCTCCATTGTGAAGAAAACACATGAAATTTGCATAGGTATTACATGTCATTAAAATGATTCAGTCTGATATCAGCTTAAAATGAAACAAATATATTTTTTTTTATTATTTACAGTAATTTGTTGATCATGCAGTTAATAAATTTGGTATTAAACAATAAAATATATGAATGATGAAAAAGTAACAGCTAAACTCTTGTGGTACATGGTTTGACTTGAACCCAGAACCTCATACTTCCAAAGCACAGGTCTGTGATACCATCATAATGGACTGACCTAACTGCCTAAAATATTTACAGAAAGTGACAGACTTTTCTTTGAAGGAAATGATCTTTATTAAGATATCATACCTTAGTAAAAGGAGGGTGTTCAAAACTTAAACTTAATATTTAATTTATATTAAATATTTTAAAATACACATTTCTATTTTCTGAATTTTAGAGACACCATTTGGAAATCTGGATGAGACATTCTCTTTCTTCAAAGAAATGGTATTGTGCCATGCTGTTAATGTGAGTACAAAATATCTGTACCTTTTTTTATCAGTTTCAAAATAATTAACATTGATAATATGTGCAGTTTTTAAAGATTTAAATTTAAAATTTAACCCCCTGCTTTAGCTGAATTAATTTTTTTTT